>NC_133130.1:108693552-108818552 GCF_048418815.1 Hemitrygon akajei
CTCTCCATACCTCTTGATCCCTTTAGCCACAAGGGCCATATCTAACTTCCTCTTAAATATAGCCAATGAACTGGCCTCAACTGTTTCCTGTGGCACAGAATTCCACAGATTTACCACTCTCTGTGTGAAGAAGTTTTTCCTCATCTCTGTCATAAAAGGCTTCCCCTTTATCCTTAAACTGTGACCCCTCGTTCTGGACTTCCCCAACATCGGAAACAATCTTCCTGCATCTAGTCTGTCCAATCCCTTTAGAATTTTATACGTTTCAATAAGATCCCAGTACTTTTATATTTGTGTGCTCTAGCACTTACTTTGTAAATAACACTATTCTTTGCGTTTCTGGTTAGATGCTAACTGCATTTCATTTGGCTTTGTATCTGTACTCAGCACAATGACAACAAAGTTGAATCTAATCTAATCTGTTTGGGTTTACAGTGGGTGGAGGAAATCTGTCCATGCTAAGTTATAATTTGTTCAGATTCTTTTTCTGTTCTGACAAGTCTTAAAACAGGTCATTCTAGCAGTAGGTCAGATTTACTGTTGGAAGCTCTTCAAACTTTATTTCATATTCAAACTATTGGTCTACATGTCTTCTTATGGGTCCCTGCACACAGGTGTTGAGGGGAATGAGCGGGTTTATTGTTTGGCCAAAAAAGCTGTTAAAAGTTCACCTGTGGATGTCGACCCTCCACTTAGCAAATCAGAAGCTAAGGGGTTGGTGGGGCTAAGAATTAGGGGATTATGGCAAGACTTGTGGGATAATGGGTATAAGGGGAGACTCCTTTACAGAATACATAAAATTGTTAGATTGATGGGAGAAGGCGGAAGACAAGAAGCGAAGGCATTATATTGACTTGGAATTGGGCATACTATGCTTAATTATCCCTTATATCTTGTTGCAAATCCACTCTGGGATGTGTAGGTGTTGTCATCATTATGAAACAGTTGAACACATTCTTTTACAATGTGAAGCATATAAGGTTGAAAGAAAGCAAATGCAGGCTGCACTACTATCTTTGGGGGTTGACAGTTTTCATTTAAAAACTTTAAGTTATGGAAGGAACTTTAATTTAATTCACAATATTGTCTTTCATTATTTACACTCTACTGGGCTTCTTAGGGTAATTTAGTTTTCATGTGATAAATAACGGGCAGGAGTTTTATTTCCCAACTCTCTCCACCACACTCCAGTCCAGTAGGTGGCAGTGATGAACTTTTAAGTTGGACTGTCAACCGCCATTAAAAGTCAGAAGTAGTAGTTATAAGTGTCCAATTATGCCACACAGGATGGAATCCAGAAGCCTTTACCATTTGATACAGACATGACCGTACATTGACACCAATTGGCCAAAACTGTTTTGCGTTTTCAGATGTACAATAATGTAAATTTGCTCTCCTTTGTGGGGCTTGCTGCATTATGACTTCACCATCAAAAACAAATACAGGTAGCTCATCAGAATCCTCATCAGCAAGTTCAACCACCTGAGATGCAAACATTGCCAAGGCTCGTCTTACAACATGCACTTAATACTGAATTGCAGCTCTGGGCAAACACATTAATGTATCACTGAAATGTGTAAGGATTCCACTAAAACTAGAGAGCAATGGGTGATCCAGTATCAGTAGCGGGCATATACAAATCAAAGCAGGAAATTCTGACAAACTCCATACAGTACAGCATACTGGGAACAGGCACCAAAACCAGAATAATGGTACACAAGAGGTAACAGAGTCCAGAACCGACAAACAGGACTTTATGGAGGTAACAGTTTGCCCAGTCCATCGTGGGTAAAGTCCTCCCCACCACTGAGCACATCTACACGGAGCGTTGTCGCAGGAAAGCAGCATCCATCATCAGGGACCCCCACCACCCAGGTTACGCTCTCTTCTTGCTGCTGCCATTGGGAAGAAGGTCTCACACTACCAGGTTCAGGAACAAATGCTACATCTCCTCTCTCACTACTCTTCAGGGCCCCTAACAGTCATTTACGGTGAGGCGACACTTCACCTGAGAGTCTGTTGGGGTCATTTACTGTGTCTGGTGCTCCAGGTGAGGCCTCCTGTAAATCGGCCAGACCCAACGTAGATTGGGAGACCACTTTGTCAAGCACCTATGCTCCGTCTGCCAGAAGAAGAGGTATGTCCAGTGGCCACCCATTTTAATTCCACTTCCCATTCTGATATGTCATTCCATGGCCTCCTCCACTGGCACGATGAGGCCACACTCAGGTTGGAGGAGCAACACCTAATATTCCATCTGGACAGCCTCCAACCTGATGGCATGAACATCGATTTCTCAAACTTCTGGTAATGCCCCCCCCTCCCACCATTCCCCATCCCCTTTCCCCTCTCCCACCTTATCTCCTTGCCCACTTAATCACCTCCCTCTGGTGCTCCTCCCCCTTTTCTTTCTTCCAAATCCTCTGTCCTCCCCATCAGACTCCCCCTTCTCCCGCCCTGTATCGCATTCACCAATCAAGTTCCCAGCTCTTTACTTCACCCCTCCCCCTCGCAGTTTCACCTCTCACCTTGTGTTACACTCTCCCATCCCCCCACCTTTTAAATCTACTCATCTTTTTTTCTTCAGTCCTGCCAAAGGGTCTCGGCCTGAAATGTCTACTGTACTTTTTTTCCTCATAGATGCTGCCTGACCTGCTGAGTTCCACCAGCATTTTGTGTGTGATGCTTGTGCAAGACCCCAGGAAAGGTTTCACTGCTAACGTAATGGTCTTTCTGCAGAAGCAAAGTTCAGGTTATGGTGAGAGATAATGAGTGCTTTTGGAACGTGAGCTGGATCCTTTGTTCTGCGGGAGATGAAGGAGGGAAGACACTGGAGAGAACCAATTGTAGGAGTCAACCTGTTGGGGGACCGTGATTCGATGGAGCAAGGTGCCGCAGTTGGCTGAGTATCGGTGAATATGACTTTTGGAAGAGTTGAGTTCCAACTTGTGTACATTTGACTGTTAAATTATAATGAGCCCTTTTTGCTTTTTCTTTCTTTTCTTTACTGACTCTTTAAGCTAAGATTCATAAATATAATTCTTTTAATCGTGTATAGTGTACTGTCTGTTGTTTCTTGGCACTGAGTTGTCACAGGGTTGCAAATTACACAGCATCCACACAGACCGGGGTTTGGGGTGGGAGAACCGTCTCAACCTCACGGGTTTGGTGGGACCGGTATGGGTATTTTTTGGAAGGAAACCAGCAGGGTTTCACTTGGATCTCCAACATGGTACTGTGACAGGAATATAAAAACAGATACCAAAAGTTTTTCAAATATGTGAAGAGTCAAAGGGAGGCAAGTGGATATCAGACCACTGGGAAATGACACCGTAAGAGACAGCAATGGGGACAATGAAATGGCAGACCAACTTAGTAAGCATCTTGCATCAGTCTTCAATGTGGAAGACACTAGCAGTGTGCCAGAAGTTGAAGAGCGTCAGGGGCCAGAACTGTGTGTAGTTGCTATTCCTGAGAAGGTGCCTGGGAAGCTGAAAGGTCTGAAGGTAGATAAGTCACTTGGACCAGGTGGACTGCATCCCAGGATTCTGAAAGTTAGCTGAAGAGATTGCAGAGGCATTGATAATCTTTCAAGAATCACTCGTTCCAGAGGACAGGAAAAGTGTCGCTCCACACTTTAAAAAAGGGGGAAGCAGGCAGAAGAGAGGAAATTATGGGCTAGTTAGCCTGACTTTTTCGGTTGGGAAAATGATAGAAATCGCCAAAGTCAGCACGGTTTCCTTCAGGGAAAATCTTGCCTGACAAATCTGCTGGAATTCTTTCAGAAAATAACAGGCAGGATAGACAAAGGAGAGTCAGTGGATGTTGTTTACTTGGATTTTCAGACGGCCCTTGACAAGGTGCTGCAAGTTAAGAGCCCATGGTATTACAGGAAAGAGTGGGAATAAAGATGGCCATTTCAGGTTGACTGCTCTTGACTAGTGGTATTCTGCAGGGGTTGGTGTTGGGACTGCTTCTTTTCACATTATATGTCAACGATTTGGATGCCAGAATTGATGGTTTTCCAAGTTTGCAAATGATACGAAGATAGGTTGAGGGGTAGGTAGTATTGAGGAAGCAAGGACTTGGATTGGGAGAATGGGCAAAGATGTGACAGATGGAATATAGTGTAGGGAAGTGCGTAGTCATGCACTTTGGTAGAAGAAATAAAGGTGTAGTCTATTTTCTGAATGGGGAGAAAATTCAAAAATCAGAAGTGCGAAGGGATTTGGGAGCCTTTGTGCAGGATTCCCTAAAGGTTAACTTGTAGGTTTAGCCGGTGGTGAGGAAGGCAAATGCAATGTTAGCATTAATTTCGAAAGGACCAGAATATAAAAACAAAGATGTAATGGTGAGCCTTTATAAGGGATTAGTCAGAGCGCACTTGAAGTATTGAGAGCAGTTTTGGACCCTTTATGTAAGAAAAGATGTGCTTGTATTGTCCTCATCAGCCCCATTTACCAGCCTTCTCCCCATAATCATTAATGTTACGTCCAATCAAGAACCTATCAAGCTCTGTCTTAAATACCCCCACACAAATTCACCACCCTCTGGTTAAAGAAATTTCTCTGCATATCTGTTTTAAGTGGACACCCCTCTTATCCTAGACTCCCCCACCATGGGAAATCTTTTCCACATCTACTCTGTCTGGGCCTTTCAACAGTGGAAAGGTTTCAGTGAGATCCCTCCCTCCCCACCCCATCCTGCTGACTTCCAGCGAGTTCAGATCCATCAAACGTTGCTGGTGTGATAACGGAACTCGCGGACACACACACTGTAATACGGACGCTAGCACAGGCACCGTCTCTGTCGCTCACCAGCCGACCCTGCGGCCACCAGCTGCTGGCGAGGCCTTGCCGACTCCCAACCCGGAGCGGCAGCAGGCCCAGGCCCATGCAGGGAGTCGCAGAGCGGGGCCTCCCTCCTGCCCGAGGCCCCGTCACGGAGCGACACTCACCCGACCCCAATCCCGGTCCCGAGCCTCCCTCCTCCCGGCACGACACTCACTCAATCCCGGTCCCGAGCCTCCCTCCTCCCGGCACGACACTCACTCAATCCCGGTCCCGAGCCTCCCTCCTCCCGGAGCGACACTCACCCGACCCCGGTCCCGAGCCTCCCTCCTCCCGGACCGACACTCACTCAATCCCGGTCCCGAACCTCCCTCCTCCCGGACCGACACTCACTCAATCCCGACCCCGGTCCCGAGTCTCCCTCCTCCCGGACCGACACTCACTCAATCCCGACCCCGGTCCCGAGCCTCCCTCCTCCCGGACCGACACTCACTCAATCCCGGTCCCGAACCTCCCTCCTCCCGGACCGACACTCACTCAATCCCGACCCCGGTCCCGAGTCTCCCTCCTCCCGGACCGACACTCACTCAATCCCGACCCCGGTCCCGAGTCTCCCTCCTCGCGGGCCGCCCGTGGCAACCTGGGACATCCTGCGCCGGGTGACCAATCAGAGCGACCGGAGGCGGAGCCGCAGCCGCAGCCGCTCCGAGGGTCCAATCACCGGGCGGCGGGGGCACCGGGACCGAGGAGGGGGCGGTGTGGCTCCGGTGCGCCGAGGAGGGGGCGGTGTGGCTCCGGGACCGGGGAAGGGGCGGTGTGGCACCGGTGCGCCGGGGAAGGGGCGGTGTGGCTCCGGGACCGGGGAAGGGGCGGTGTGGCACCGGTGCGCCGGGGAGGGGGCGGTGTGGCTCCGGTGCGCCGAGGAGGGGGCGGTGTGGCTCCGGTGCGCCGAGGAGGGGGCGGTGTGGCTCCGGGACCGGGGAAGGGGCGGTGTGGCACCGGGACCGGGGAGGGGGCGGTGTGGCTCCGGTGCGCCGGGGAGGGGGCGGTGTGGCTCCGGTGCGCCGAGGAGGGGGCGGTGTGGCTCCGGTGCGCCGGGGAGGGGGCGGTGTGGCTCCGGTGCGCCGGGGAAGGGGCGGTGTGGCTCCGGGACCGGGGAGGGGGCGGTGTGGCTCCGGTGCGCCGGGGAGGGGGCGGTGTGGCTCCGGTGCGCCGGGGAGGGGGCGGTGTGGCTCCGGTGCGCCGAGGAAGGGGCGGTGTGGCTCCGGTGCGCCGAGGAAGGGGCGGTGTGGCTCCGGTGCGCCGAGGAGGGGGCGGTGTGGCTCCGGTGCGCCGGGGAAGGGGCGGTGTGGCTCCGGTGCGCCGGGGAGGGGGCGGTGTGGCTCCGGTGCGCCGGGGAGGGGGCGGTGTGGCTCCGGTGCGCCGGGGAGGGGGGCGGTGTGGCTCCGGTGCGCCGGGGAGGGGGCGGTGTGGCTCCGGTGCGCCGGGGAGGGGAGCACGGGGATGTGACGAGCCGTTGGAATTAAAAACTGAGCCCAGGAGGTTTAGTAGAGAATCCCAGTATTGAGCAGTGGAGGGACACTGAAACTTTGCGCTGTGCGCTGCCCGACCGGGAGTAAGGACGGGCAGGATAACCGGAGCAGGAGCCGAGCATTCCGCGGCGGGTGGGAATGGAAGCATCAAAGTGAAATGTGTAGATGCTGGAAATCTGACACAAAAATAGAAAATGCACGTACAGTCAGCAGCTCGGGCAGCGCCTGCGATGAGAAACGGCTGTTGCCCAATTATTCTGCCAGAAATTCAAACAATCTCAGACCTGAGAATTTTAACTCTTTCCGTAGATGCTGCCTGACCCGTGCCTAACGTTTTTCGTATTTTTTTGCAGATAAGCTTCGTGATCCAGTCAGTGAACGTATATGGGATCTCACCACCGGATCAAGTAAAAATTTACCTAAAGATGAACCTGGTTTTTAACCATTCTAGATTCACTGCCTATAAAAAGTATTCCCCCCCCCCCCCCCCCCGGAAGTTTTCATGTTTTCTTTGTTTTACAACGTTGAATCACAGTGGATTTAGGACCATAGAACACTACAGCACAGTACAGGCCCTTCAACCCTCAATGTTGTGCCGACCCAAATAATCCTTTTTTAAAAAGTACTAAACCCACATTACCCCATAACCCTCCATTTTTCTTTCATCCATGTGCCTGTCCAAGAGGCTCTTAAATACCCCTAATGTTTTAGTCTCCACCATCCCTGGCAAGTCATTCCAGGCACTCACAACCCTCTGTGTAAAAAGCTTACCCCTGATGTCTCCCCTAAACTTCCCTCCCTTAATTTTGTACATATGCCCTCTAGTGTTTGCTATTGGTGCCCTGGGAAACGGGTACTGGCTATCCACCCTATCTATGCCTCTCATAATCTTGTAGATCTCTATCAAGTCCCCTCTCATTCTTCTACGCTCCAAAGAGAAAAGTCCTAGCTCTGCTAACCTTGCTTCATATGACTTGTTCTCCAAACCAGGCAACATCCTGGTAAATCTCCTTTGCACCCTCTCCATAGCTTCCACATCCTTCCTATAATGAGGTGACCAGAATTGAACACAATACTCCCAAGTGCGGTCTCACCAGAGATTTGTAGAGTTGCAACATGACCTCTCTACTCTTGAACTCAATCCCCCTGTTAATGAAGCCTAGCATCCCATAGGCCTTCTTAACTACCCTATCAACCTGTGCAGCGAACTTGAGGGATGTATGGATTTGAACCCCAAAGTCCCTTTGTTCATTCACACTCTAGTAACTGACTTAAGTAATTTAATTTGGCTTTTTCAGACACTCGACAGAAAAAGACTTTCATGTCAAAGTGAAAACAGATCTCTACAAAGTGATCTAGAGTAATTACAAATCTAAAATACAAAATAGTTGATCGTATAATCAGAATCAGGTTTATTATCACTTGTATGTGATGTGAAGATTGTTAACTTAGCAGCAGCAGTTCAATGCAATACATAATATAGAAGAAAAAAAATAATAAATAAATAAGTAAATCAATTCCAGTATACGTATATTGACTAGATTAAAAATCATGCAAAAAAACCCAAATAATGTATATTTTAAAAGTGAGGTAGTGTCCAAGGGTTCAATGTCCATTCAGGAATCGGATGGCAGAGGGGAAGAAGCTGTTCCTGAATCGCTGAGTGTGTGCCTTCAGGCTTCTGTACCTCCTACCTGATGGTAACAGTGAGAAAATGGCATGCCCTGGGTGCTGGAGGTCCTTAATAATGGACGCTGCCTTTCTGAGACACTGCTCCCTAAAGATGTCCTGGGTACTTTGTAGGCTAGTACCCAAGATGGAGCTGACTAAATTCACGACTCTGCAGCTTCTTTCGATCCTGTGTAGTAGTTCCCCCGCACCCCCCATACCAGACAGTGATGCAGCCTGTCAGAATGCTCACCACGGTACATCAATAGAGGGTTTTCAGTGTTTTAATTGCCAAACCAAATCTCGTCAAACTCCTAATGAAGTATAGTTGCTATCTTGCCTTCTTTATAACTGCATCGAAATGTTGGGATCAGGTTAGGTCCTCGGAGATTTTGGCACCAAGGAACTTGAAACTGCTCACTCTCTCCACTTCTGATGAGTTATCACCACTTTAGTATGACACACCAAATCACCACTGGTACAGCCAATTGGTTTTAGAAGTTACATAGGGTGTCCTTGCTGTAGATAAACCTGTGTAGTCAAGGTGTTTCAAATGGTTGTAGTAAAAATCTGTAACTGGAAGGTCTAACTGCTGGTGAGTCAATACCTTGGCAAAATTTACACCCTGACGTCAAAGGAAATCTTCAGACAACTCCACGAAAAGGTTATTGAAAAGCACAAGTCAGGAGATGGATACAAGAAAATTTCTAAATCATTGAATATCCTTTGGAGTTACAGTTAATCACCAAGAAATGGCAAGAATATAGCACAGCTGTAAATCTCAAACACGAGGAAATCTGCAGATGCTGGAACTTTAAGCAACACACACAAAATGCTGGTGGAACGCAGCAGGCCAGGCAGCATCTATAGGGAGAAGCACTGTCGACGTTTCGGGCCGTGACCCTTCATCAGGACTAACTGAAAGGAGAGATACTAAGAGATTTGAAAGTAGGAGGGGGAGGGGAAAATGCAAAATGATAGGAGAAGACCAGAGGGGGTGGGGTGCTGAGAGCCAGAAAGGTGATTGGAAAAAGGGATACAGAGCTGGAGAAGGGAAAGGATCATGGGACGGGAGGCCTCGGGAGAAAGAAAGGGGGAGGGGAGCACCAGAGGGAGATGGAGAACAGGCAGAATGATGGGCAGAGAGGAAAAAAAACTAACTATATCAGGGATGGGGTAAGGAGAGGAGAGGCATTAACGGAAGTTAGAGAAGTCAATGTTCATGCCATCAGGTTGGAGGCTACCTCAGCTTGCTCCTGCCACACCAAACTCATTTCTGCATAGCTTGACACTGTTTTATCCCCCCTTGTTCAATCGCTTCCCACCTATGTTCGTGACACTTCTCATGCTTTGAATTTTTTCAATGATTTTAAGTTCCCTGGCCCCCACCACCTTATTTTCACCATGGACGTCCAGTCCCTATATATCTCCATCCCCCACCAGGAAGGTCTTAAAGCTCTCCGCTTCTTTTTGGATTCCAGAACTAACCAGTTCCCCTCTACCACCACTCTCCTCCGTCTAGCGGAATTAGTTCTTACTCTCAGTAATTTCTCCTTTGGCTCCTCCCACTTCCTCCAAACCAAGGGTGTAGCCATGGGCACCCGTATGGGTCCCAGTTATGCCTGCCTTTTTGTTGGCTTTGTGGAACAGTCTATATTCCAAAAATATACCGG
Source organism: Hemitrygon akajei (assembly GCF_048418815.1). Classification (NCBI taxonomy): domain Eukaryota; kingdom Metazoa; phylum Chordata; class Chondrichthyes; order Myliobatiformes; family Dasyatidae; genus Hemitrygon; species Hemitrygon akajei. The sequence continues at coordinate 108,703,216 of NC_133130.1, forward strand.
TATCCATCCCCCTCTTTTCCTTCACTACATCGACGACTGCATTGGTGCTGCCTCCTGCACGCATGCTGAGCTCGTCGACTTCATTAACTTTGCCTCCAACTTTCACCCTGCCCTCAAATTTACCTGGTCCATTTCCGACACCTCCCTCCCCTTTCTTGATCTTTCTGTTTCCATCTCTGGAGACGGCCTATCTACTGATATCTACTATAAGCCTACAGACTCTCACAGCTACCTGGACTATTCCTCTTCCCACCCTGTCTCTTGCAAAAATGCTATCCCCTTCTCACAATTCCTCCGTCTCTGCCGCATCTGCTCTCAGGATGAGGCTTTTCATTACAGGATGAAGGAGATGTCTTCCTTTTTTAAACAAAGGGGCTTCCCTTCTTCCACCATCAACTCTGCTCTCAAACTCATCTCTCTCATTTCCCGCACATCTGCCCTCACCCCATCCACCCACCACCCCACTCGGGATAGGGTTCCCCTTGTCCTCACCTACCACCCCACAAGCCTCTGGATCCAACGTATAATTCTCCATAACTTCCGTCACCTCCAACAGGATCCCACTACCAAGCACATCTTTCCCTCCCCCCCCTTTCTGCTTTCCGCAGGGATCGCTCCCTACGCGACTCCCTTGTCCACTCGTCCCCCCCCATCCCTTCCCACCGATCGCCCTCCTGGCACTTATCCTTGTAAACGGAACAAGTGCTACACCTGCCCTTACACTTCCTCCCTTACCACCATTCAGGGCCCCAGACAGTCCTTCACCTGTGAGTCAGCTGGTGTGGTATACTGCGTCTGGTGATCCCGGTGTGGCCTTTTATATATTGGTGAGATCTGACGCAGACTGGGAGACCATTTTTCTGAACACCTACGCTCTGTCCGCCAGAGAAAGCAGGATCTCCCAGTGGCCACACATTTTAATTCCACGTCCCATTCCCATTCTGATATGTCTATCCATGGCCTCCTCTGCTGTCAAGATGAAGCCACACTCAGGTTGGAGGAACAACACCTTATATACCGGCTGGGTAGCCTCCAACCTGATGGCATGAACACTGACTTCTCTAACTTCCGTTAATGCCCCTCCTTACCCCATCCCTGATATATTTAGTTTTCTTTTCTCTCTGCTCATCACTCTGCCTGTTCTCCATCTCCCTCTGGTGCTCCCCTCCCCCTTTCTTTCTCCCTAGGCCTCCTGTCCCATGATCCTTTCCCTTCTCTAGCTCTGTATCCCTTTTGCCAATCACCTTTCTGGCTCTCAGCTTCACCCTCCAGTCTTCTCCTATCATTTCACATTTTCCCCTTTCAAATCTCTTACTATCTTTCCTTTCAGTTAGTCCTGACGAAGGGTCTCGGCCCGAAATGTCAACAGCGCTTCTCCCTATAGATGCTGCCTGGCCTGCTGCGTTCCACCAGCACTTTGTGTGTGGACAGCTGTAAATCTGCCTAGAGCAGGCCATCCTCAAAAAACTGAGTGACAATGCAAGAAGGGACTAGTGAGGGAGACCACCAAGAGGATTATAACAACTCCGGAGGAGTTACAAGCTTCAGTGGCTGGACTTGAAAAGGGCTGTTCACTCACAATCCCCTTGCATTCTGACAGAGCTTGAGCAGTTTTGTAAAGAAGAATGGGGACAAATTGCAGTGTCCAGATGTGCAAAGCCGATAAAAGACTAAAGGCTGTAATTGCTGCCAAAGGCACATCTACTAAATACCGACTTGAAGGGGGTGCATAATTATGCAATTAATTATTTTGTTCAATAATTGTAATAAATTTATTCCAGTTTGTAGAAATGTGTTTTCACTTTGACATGAGTCTTTCCTGTTGATCAGTGTCAATAAAACCCAAATTAAATCCACTGTGATTCAATGTTGTAAAACAAAAAAACATCCAGGGGGCAGGATGAATACTTTTTATAGGCACTGTTTATGGTCCTCTTGGAGCAAACTGGGTGGAGATGATTGAAACTTCTGCAGTGATCACACACTTCAAATGAGAATTACTTTGTGGATCCTTAAGTTTCTTTTAACAGTTTAATGCTACATTTATGCTAAAGTTTCAGAGTCTTTGAAAGCCAGCACTAAATTGATAGAATCATTGTAGATTAGGGGTACATACCTGAGAAATGGAGTGCAGTGAAGTTTCAATGGGAAATTATTTTCTAAATCTAATCTCTTGCCAAAATTTCTATTCCTTTTGGCTTCCTCACCGCTTATTCCACCTACCTTTTAAGTTACCGTGATTCTTGTACATCTGCTTTGCTTACTTACTATGTTTCTCCTTTACATAATAGTCTGCTCTTAGAATCCCTTCAGAGAACTGTACAACCTCAAACTCAGTTTGCCTTGCTTCACCCACTGACTCAGTTCATTTATGTTGTATTCAAGTCCTAGTGTCCTCATTCCAAAATATCCTCTCCTCTATTCCTGTGTCATTTGGCAAAGAATTAACTGCATGTTTCAATGTTCTGCTGCAAGAAAAAGTTTGTGAACTCTTTGCCATTAGCTGGTGTTTTGCATTACTCACTCAAAATGTGGTCTAATCTTCATCCAAGTCACAATAATAGACAAACACAATCTGCCTAAACTAATAACACAAGACTTTATGGAACACATTGTTTAATCATTCAGTCTAGGCTGGAAAATGTATGTGAACCCTTGTATTTAATAGCTGGTAGAACCTACTTTAGCAGCAATAATCTCCACCAAATGTTTCCTGTAGCTGCTGATCAGGCTTGTATAATGGTGAGGAGGAATTTTACACCATTCCTCCATATAAGATTGTTTCAGTTCATCGATATTTCTGGGGTACCTTGCATGAACTGCCCTCTTTAGGCTGTGCCGCAGCATATGAATTGGGTTAAGTTCTAGGCTCTGACTTGGCCATTCCAAACACAAATGTTCTTTTTAAACCATTCTGTTGTTGATTTACTCTTGTATTTCAGATCATTGTCTTGTTGCATCACCCAACTACTATTAAGCTCCAGGTGACGGACCGCTACCCTAACATTCTACTGTAAAATGTCTTGCTACCATTTTGAATTCATCATTCCCTCAACAATTGCAGGCTGTCCAGGCCCTGAGGCAGCAAAGCAGCCCCACACCATGATGCTCCTTCCAGCATGTGTCACAGTTGGAATGAGGTTTGCTGTTGGTGTGCAGTGCCCCTTTTTCCTCCAAACTTAGCAGTGTGCATTCTGCCCAGAAGTTCAACTTTTGTCTCATCTGTCCACAGAGCATGTCCCAGAAGTGTTGTGGAACATCTAGGTGGTCTTTTGCAAATCTGAGATGTGAAGCAATGAGATTTACTTTTTGTGGACACATGAACATAGACTTCAGCAAGTTGTAGCGATTTCTGCAGATCTTTGCTATTACCCTCCGATTCTTTTTCACTCCCTTCAGCATTGCACATTGTGCTCCTTCTGTGATCTTTGCAGGACACCCACAACAGTACTGAGTTTCCTCCATTTGTAGGACAGTTTCTCTTACAGTGGACTGTTGAACATTCAGGCCTTTAGAAATGCTTTTGTAGCCTTTTCCAGCTTCATGCATCTCCATAATTCTTCTTCAGAGATCCCATGAAAATTATTTTGATTTGAGCGTGGGAAGATGGCAGGGAGAGGGGAATCATGGTTGGGGAAGGGAACAGGAAGCACCAGAGTGACATTCTGTAATGATCAATAAAGCAATTGTTTGGATCAAATGACCTTGCCTGGAGTTGTCTGTGTCTCCACCCGCTCCATCCCCCACCTCAGCACTCCTCTGCCACCCGTCCCACACCCCTCTCGCAGTGCTCCACCCTCACCATTCCCAACATCCTTTTCTCCTGCCACATTTACAAACTCACTCTGCATATGTTGATAAATACAGTACTGTGCAAAAGTCTTAGGCACCAAAGACTTTTGCACAGTACTGTACCTGTAATGCCACTTTCAAGGAATTATGATCTGTACTCCCAGGTTCCTCTGTTCTACTACACTCCTCAATGCCCTAACATTCACTGCGCAAGTCCTACTCCGAATTGCCTTCCCAAAGTGAAACACCTCAAACTTGTCTGCAGTAAAATTCCATCTGACATTTTTCAGCCACTATTTCCAGCAAATCTAGATCCCACTGCAAGCATTGATAGCCTTCCTTGCTGTCCACTTCAGCCCCAATCTTGGTGTCCTCTGCAAAGTTGCTGATCCAGTTTACCACATCATCATCCAGATGACAAACAACAATGGATCAAGATCCCTGCGGCACACCTCTAGTCACTGGTGTCCAGTCAGGGGGACAGCCATCTACTATCATCAGGACTGGAAAGAAAGAAGAGGCATTTTAAGGGGGGGGGGGGAAGGTTGGGGTAGAGGAAGAACTGACAGGTGTTATGCCCGCAGCCCCCCTCCTTTGTGAGAATTGCAAGAGCACTATTGGGTTGGGTCAGGGGACCCAGGAAATGAGAGAGAGATGTGCAAAATGCCTCGTTCCCCGGCGATGTCAAGTCACGAGACATGGCCATTGTCTCTTGGAGACACATTTGTGAATTGCGATGCTATGCTACGTGAGAGCCCTCGGGCAAAGTGGGCTGGGTGACGGGGAGAGATTGCATCATCCCCCAACCTGATTGACATCTACGACCCTGCAAGTCAGGATAAAAAGAGGGGCTGTAGGAACCAGAAGACACGCTAGCGATCCCGGAATAGCGGGAAGCCATTTGAAGGAAGCCACGTGCGTTCAGTTCCCTTGCCTGGGAGCTGGTGGCTGATACCACAGAAAAAGACTTTGAACTAACAACGGGGAACCAACTCCCCCGACTCAATGGATTGGCCTCATAAAAGACCCGGGCAAGTTTAAAACCGTCTCTCTTAAACCCAAAGGCTGCAGCCTGCATGAACTGAGTGAACTTTATATTTCCATCGGACAATACATTATCCCCTAGACAACGATAGAGCTTATTTCTTATTGATTATTATTATTATACCCGCGCTTTTAGATTGAGTATTGATGACATATATTATCTGAATCTTTGTATTAATCTTATTTTTGTGCCCCTTTATCAATAAAGAATTTTAAAAATAGTACCATCAGACTTCAACGGACCTCTCTATCTTTGCTGGTAAGTGACCCAGTTACGGGGTACGTAACACAGGTGATAGGTGGATCTCAGTGAGGGGGAGTAGTTGATGATATGAGGGTAAGGGCAAGTTCTTTCTTCTCATTCATTTTCCCTACAAATTCAACTTTCATGAGAGGGTAAAGATTAACAAGGGACCCGAGGGGAACTGTTTCCACAGATGGTAATGGGGATGTGGAAAGAGCTGTCAGAGGAAATGATAAAGCAGGTATAATTCCAACATTTAGAAGGTATATGGATAGGAAAGGTGGAGTGATATGGATCAAAAGTCAGTCAAATGGGACTAGCTCAGATAGGCACCATGTTTGGCATGGATACGTTGAGCCAAAGGGCTGAATGTCTCTGCAACACCTTTAGCATGTAACATTTGCTGAATCCAATTACTCACATCTTTCCTTGCCCCAAATAACCTTGCACTTTCCAAACTGAAACACTGCCCCTGAAGTACTGCCTGGCCGGCTGGGTTCTGCTTTTATTTCAGATTTCAAGCACGTGCATTTCTTTCCATCACATTCCCACTCCTACTACCTCATTACTGGAAGATGTGATCCGACTCCTGTCCCTCAGCCCACCATGGCTCATTCACAGCTCTTGTTGCCTTACAAGTGCATGTCCATGCAAAGTTAATTCGATTAAGTGCCGTGCTGAGACAGCGGCGCCACAAGTTTATTGCACTTTGTGGTTCTTCTTGTGGACAAATTGACTGCCCAGTTTCCAAGATTACAACTGTGATTACACTTCAGACGAAGCACTCACATAGCAGATACTGTTGTTTTTATTACCAAAAGGGGAAAAAAAAAACGAAATGTGGGAAGATTGGCAACACCACTCAATGTGCTTAACTGGTTAAATATTTTCATATGCTACCATCTTATTACTGTTAAGCCAAATAAAGGCTGCAGAATCAGATACAATCCTAGACACATCTAGAGGAAAACTAATAAGTATTGCATAAGTTGGGCTAATTCAAATTTTAACTTTACAGGAAAGGCCACACAGAAAATTCAAGGAGTAAAGTTAAATTAAACAAACAATTCCAATCCGTAATAAATAATCCTTTTGCTTTCTGTAATTTTGAAGCATTTTTATACTTGGTTATCTATCATTTCAACAAAATAGCAATCTGAATGTTGTCAGAACATAAGTTATTGCCCTTTATTATATACAATTTTAATATAATCCTTGAATGTTATCATTCTTGGCATTTTCAAGCTTTGGTTACATGATGAAACTTTACCAGAATGCACCACAGAAAATAGAATGCAAACTTTGGCACTTTGGGGAAACTCTGAACGGGGGAGTGATTCAGCTTTCGAGCTCTTGTGCTAAAGCATCCTTTATAAATTTCAGACTCCTCTGATAAATGAAGGAATCTCTGCTTCTGGGTTTGCAAATATCCAGATGATTAACGTCCAATGGAATAAAATCTCCGATCCCCAAATCTGAAAAATAATTTTAAAAATTGAAACATGTAACAGAAAGTTAGACACATTACATGGAATCATTATACATGACCTTGGTAAGAAATAAATACATACACAAACACTCCAAAGGTCTGCAACACCAGGTACTGATTCCGATAGAACCAAGCTGGGAACACTCAGCAACATGAGAAAGTAAATACATCTTCCTTTCCACAGGTAGTTCCTGACCTGAACATTTTCACAGTCACACAACACGTCTATGTCAACCAGTAACCACCCATTTACACTGATCCCATTTTATTGTCCTCATAGTCCACTACATCTCCCCCCCCCCCCCAATATGTGCTCATCTGCACAATCGGAGCGGTTTATAGCCACAGACGATTCTGCAGACGCTAGAAATCTAGTGCACATGCACAAAGCCCTGCAGAAGCTCCACAGATCGGCAGCATTAATGGAAAGCAATAAACGGTTGACGTTTTGGGCCGAGACCCTTCTTCAGGACTTGGGGGTGGGGGGGGGGGTGCAAAATCCAGAATAAGAAGGTGGGGGAGGGGGAGGAGTACAAGCTGGCAGGTGATAGGTGAAACCAGGTGAGGAGGAGATTCCACTTAATCTATCAGCTCACAATCTTTGGGATGTGGGAGAAAGCCCATGTGACCATCAGGAGATCATACAAGTAGGTCAGAAATGAACCCAGGTCACAGGTGCATTTTTGCCTCAGGACAATGGAAATGGCCAAATGATAATTTCAAGGTTTTCTTTTCAAATAGATCACCAATATCAGGATGGGGTTCAACATTTCTATGACAAAACCCTCAAACTCTAAAATCCACCACAAACATGCTTTCTCACTGAGCTGTCTTGTTATCACCACAAAATTCTGAATGAATGAGCCAGGCATCTCTGGCTGGAGACAGCTTATTTGTCTATTATAAACCCACTGACTTTCACAGCTACCTGGACTATACCTCTTCCCACCCTGTTACTTGTAAAAATGCCATCCCCTTCTCTCCGTTCCTCCTCCCCCACCGCATCTGTTCTCAGGATGAGGCTTTTCATTCTAGAACGAAGGAGATGTCCTCCTTTTTCAAAGAAAGGGGCTTTCCCTCCTCCACCATCAACGCTGCCCTCAACCACACCTTTTCCATTTCATGCATGTCTGCCCTCGCCCCATCCTCCCACCACTACACCAGGGATAGGGTTCCTCTTGTCCTCACCTAGCACCCTCCGCGTCCAGCACATAATCCTCCATAACCTCCACCACCTCCAACAGGATCCCACCACCACGTTCTGCTTTCCGCAGGGATTCGCTCCCTACGTGACTCCCTCGTCTATTTGTCCTTCCCCACTGATCTCCCTCCTGGCACTTATCCTTGCAAGCGGAACAAGTGCTACACCTGCCCCTACACCTCCTCCCTCACTACCATCCTGGGCCCCAAACAATCCTTCCAGGTGAGGCGACACTTCACCTCTGTGAGTCTGTTGGGGTGATCTACTGTGTCTGGTGTTCCCGGTGCGGCCTCTTGTATATCGCTGAGACCCGACATGGATAGGGAGACCACTTCGCCGAGCATCTACGCTCTGCCAGATGAAGCGGGATCTCCCAGTGGCCACCCATTTTAACTCAACCTCCGATTCCTAATCCTCCACTGTCATGATGAGGCCACACTCGGGTTCGAGAAGCAACACCTTATATTCTGTCTGGGTAGTCTCCAACCTGATGGCATGAACATCAATTTCTCAAACTTCTGGTAATGCCCCCCCCCCCCACCATTCCCCATTCCCTTTTCCCTCTCTCACCTTATTTCCTTATCTGCCCATCACCTCCCTCTGGGGCTCCTCCCTTCTTTCCTTCCTTCCATGGCCTTCTGTCCTCTCCTATCAGACTCCCCCTTCTCCAGCCGTGTATCTCTTCACCAAACAACTTCCCAGCTCTTTTCTTCATCCCCCCAATATTTCTTCACCCATTCACTCGCTGTAGCCCTATATCTCTTTCACTGATCACCTTGTGTTTATCCATCCCATCCCATCCCCTCCCCCCTTTTAACTTTTTTTCTCTCCAGTCCTGCTGAAGGGTCTCAGCCCAAAACATTGACCTTCACAGATCTTCTTGTGTTCGAGATTGGACAACTTAATAAATCAGTGATAACTGCCCTTCATTATCCCATGACTCTCAAAGGTTATTTATTCTGTCCTTCAATGTTTTTGATTATTTTCCCACTTTGAATGACAGCAAATTATCAGAAGTTCAAGAAATTGATGTCCATTCCATCAGGTTGGAGATTATACAGATGGGGTACAAGGTGTTGTTCCTCCAACCCGAGTGTGGCCTCATCGTGCGGTAGGAGGCTATGGACTGAGGGAGGGGTAATTGTCCCCCCTTCACCATTCTCCATTGCCATTTCCCTCCCTCACCTTATCTCCTTACCTGCCCATCATCTTCCTCTGGTGCTCCTCCCCCTTCCCTTTCTTCCATGGACTTATAGACAATAGGTGCAGGAGTAGGCCATTCAGCCCTTCTAGCCAGCACCGCCATTCACTGTGATCATGGCTGATCATACACAATCAGTACCCCGTTCCTGCCCTCTCCCCATATCCCTTGACCCCGCTATCTATAAGAGCTCTATCTAACTCTACCTATCTAGCTTCTGTCCTCTCCTGTCAGATTTCCCTTTCTCCAGCCCTTTATCTCTTTAACCACTTGACCTCCCAGCTCTTTACTTCACTCCTCCCCTCTCCCAGTTTCACCCATCGCCTGCCACCTTGAACTTCTTCCTCCCCTACCCCTACTACAGTACTATGCAGAAGTCTTGGGCGTCCTAGCTAGCTATATAATTTTTGATTGCAAACAATTGGTTTATTGATCATTACAGAATGTCTCTCTGGTGCTTCCCGCTCCCTGCCCCTTCCCACTGTCAGTCCACCCATATCAGAATCAGGTTTATCATTATTCACGTCATTTTTTTTGCAGCAATAGCAGCAGTACAGTGCAAAACATAAAATTATGACAGTACTGTGCAAAAGTCTTGGGCACCTGTGCTATGTATCTGTGTCTAAGACTTTTACACAGTACTGTAGCTTGGCTGGAGCACCTTGATTGGCATGGACTAGTTCAGCTAAAAGGACCTGTTTCTATGCTGTATAACTCTGTAACAAAGGAAGAGCTGTACCAGAGCAAACAGAACAGTACAGTGATAGAGAGTCATGGCTGACCTATACCCTACCTGCTGAATTTAGAGGTACCACCTGGAGTTTGATCATACTTCCAATGTTTGTCGGAAGCGTTTCTCCAAAGCTCAGTATGTTAACTTCTCGTTCCTTAATCAGCCTGGCGAAATTATTGTTCAGTTCCGTCAAAGCAGGTGAATCTGCAAGAGAATATTCAAAGTTCACCAAGCCATTGATAATTCATTCCGATGTCTTTGTTTTAGCTGTCAAGTCATTGGTACAGTTCAACATTTTATCAAAGGAAACCCTGCAAACGTGCGATTTAGGTTATCGCTGGACCTCCCAGGTTTGAAAACGTGACACTTTACATGATCAACACTGGATTCCAGTAATACTGCTCCAGACAGGAAAAATGTATATATTTTAATTCTGATCTACGCAATCTTTCCAATTAACTCAATCTTTCTTCCATAAACTTTATTTGGACTTCTCATGTCTGCCAAGATATTCAGTACCATGTCACAATACCTGCTTGATATATCACGTTTCCTCTGCTGAGATATTTGACTTTCACCATTTACATTGCTCAGATATCATCTGATGATTTCTCTGAGGCTGATGATTCCGTTGTTTCATTTCTCCCTCTTGTTTGGAGGGCAGATTAATGAAAGACTCACACTAACGTTTTTCAAGTTGCTGAGTATCTTTTTCAGCCACATTTATTCACGTCTACTTGTAAGTCCATCCTACGGCCGTATCTGTTTCAGTTTTATTCTTAGTTACTACATTTTATTTCCATTTCTCCTCTCAGCCACAAATGCTGAAACTGTCTCAATATAACCCATTCAGTGGGTCTAAACTAACATCAGAAATTGAGAAAGATTGGAATGTTGCTGGAAATTACAGACCTGGGAAAAATTTGCTGAACATTATGAAAGCTGGCAGACATTTTGAGTCAGTGCAAGAGTTTTGGAACTGGAATGAGTACAACAGGATGTGCTTAACTGCTTTTATTTAAAAAAAAATATTTGTAAGAAGAATCATTGATTGCAGGAAAACAGGAGACACAATTCAATATGATCATAGCAGATCTATGCTGGTCCCATCTGTGCCAATAACCCATAACCAACAATTCCCCCACCTTTCAAAAGTTTATCCGTCTTACTTTAAATACATAATCTCCTTCTGAGGTTAAGAATTCTGGAAAGTGACCACATATGTAAAAAATAAAAGTTTATCCACCTCTGTTTTAAACCACCACCCTCATATCTGTGTACCCTCATTCAAGACTCAGCCATGAGAAACACATTTCAACATCTGCCTACTGTGTCTCTTCAGGATCTGGTACGTCTCAGTAATATCAACCCGGCCTCTGCCGAAGTCTAAAACACACAGGCCCATCCTATCTTGCCTCTCTTGATTGGATGATCCCCCCATTAGCCAAGTGAAACTCCTTTGGCTTGCTCCCCAATGCTACAAATTCCTTTTTAAGGGAAGGGATCAGGACTGTGTGCAGTACTTTAGGTGTGGCCTCACTTACACCTTGTACAGTGCCTACAGAAAGTATTCACCCCCACCCCTGGAAGTCTTCATGCTTTATTGAACATTGAATCACAGTGGAGGTTGTTTGCAGCCTTTTCCAGCTTCATGCATCTCTACAATTCTTCTAAGGTCCTCTGAAAGTTGTTTTGATCGAGGTATGGTGCGTGTGAACAGATCTTTCTTAAGAATAGCAGGCTCTATTAGTAACCTGATTTTGTGTGTCTTTTTTATAGGGCAGGGCACCTCTACAACCCACCCACACCTCCAATCTCATCGCATTGATTGGAAAACCTGACTCCAAATAGTTTTTGCAGAGGGCACTGTCCCAAAGGTTCACATACTTTTTTGAACCTAGACTGTGTTTGTTTAAATGGTGTACTTAGTATGGATAAGAAGTAGTGCAATTGTTTGTGCGTTACTAGTTTAGGCAAATCAATTGTACATTTAGTAGTTAGAAGCCAGAGGAATTTCAATCAATATTTGAATCTGCCTTTCATTAGAACACTGAGAAGTGCTGTCTTTTCACTCCGGCTCTTTGAGTACTCCAACATGAAGGTGAATAATAAAACTACTTTCAACTACAGCTACACCAGGGCACAACCTCAGAATAGGAGAATGCTCCTTCAGAAAAGAGATGCGGAGGAATTTCTTTAACCAGAGGGTGGTGGATCTGCGGACAGGTGGCCGTGGAGGCAAAGTCATTGGGTACATTTACAACGGAGGTTGATAGGTTCCTGATTAGTAAAGGCATCAAAGATTATGGGCAGAAGGCAGGAGAATGCGGTTGAGAGAGAAAACAAATCAGCCTTGGTGGAATAGCAGAGCAGACTTGATGGACAGAATGGCCTAATCCTACGTCTTATGGTCTTTCCACTGTTTGTGTGTCATTGGCAAACGTGGATACCTGGCATTCTGTTCCCTACCACTTTCGCCTGATCATTCATGTAAATAGTACACAAACGAACGCCAAGATCTAATTATAGGACCTATTATATAATCTAATTATTAATTATTAATATATTATCATTATTATAATCTAATTATTATATAATCTAATTAATTATCTAATTATAAGACCCATTTATTCCAACTGTTTTCTGTGACAGCCAGTGTACAATTCATGTAACGTGAAGCGGTGATACTGTTCTGCCTGTTTGCACGGTGGCTGACGGAACGTGGAGTAGATCAGACAAGCCAGCCTCACCTTTACTAAGCTCCATGACTTCAACAGAAGGGAAGAGCAGAAAGCGGGCATTGACAGAGTACTCGGCGAGATGAGTTCCACAATGAGGTACGCTGTAAAACACAATCCCTTGGGTATTCTGAACCACTGACCTCATTTCAGGGTCCTCTGAAGCATCTAAAAGTATCTTTTTGACTAACAAGCCTGCAATTGAAAGAGATTACGTTAAGGATTATAGACACAAGAGCTACAGATACTTGAATATGAACTAACATACACAACGTTGGAGGAGCTCAGCAGGTCAGGTAGTGTCTAGGGAGTCAGGATATTGACTCAAAATGTCAACGGTCCATTTCCCTCCATAACTGCTTCCTGACCCACTGAATTCCTCCAGCAATTTATGTTTCTTTTATTACCTAAATGGGGTTCAAGTTCAGGTTTAATTGTCATTCAACCATACATGAATACCCATGAATACAGCCAAATGAAACAGCGTTGCTCCAGGGCCGTGCAAAACGCAGTACCGACAGTCACACACAGAACAAGGTATATATAACACAGAAGTTAGCAAGCACACAAGATTACAGTCACACAAAAAAGTACACAGTCCAAAACCGAGTCCATGAATGCTGCATAAGTCTGCAGTCGAAAACAATACAACTTGTCTTCTGCCGAGTGAACCCTGGGGGCAGCACCGACCCCAGTTTGAATGTTACGCCACACGACCTCCAGGGGAGCACAGTGACTCTGTCGCCCCCTCCTGGATGGCTAGTGGTAGAGCAGAATTCACTGACTTGTGTATTTGGAGCAGGCTGTAATGTCACGGGCCGACAGGTTCTGGTGGAATACTAAGTCAGCTCCTGTCAGCAGCTTGTTACTTTCCATTAACCCTTCTGTCATCTTGCCATTATTCAAGAGAAGACAAATGGAACAGGAACGGTTATTAACCTACAACAATCAGGCGCCTGAAGCGGCATGGATAACTTCACTCAGCACAACACTGAACTGTTTCCACAACCTAGGGACTCACTTTCAATGCCTCTACAACTCGTGTTCCCAGTATTATTTATTTTTTATTTGCACAATTTGTCTTCTTTTGCACCTTGGTTGTCAGTCTTTGTTTCTGAATATTATTTCATGAATTATATTGGATTTCTTTATGTTCTTGTAAATGCTGCAGGAAAGTTAATCTCGATGTAGTATATGGTGACATATGTGTACTTTGATAAGAAATTTACTTTGACCCTATCCTGCTTCTTAGGGACAGAACATACTTGGGCAATTGTCACTGAGTTGTCCCTTTGGCCACTGACTGAATGTGGCAGGACAGCAGAGCTTCGATCCGGCCTGCCAGTTGTGCCATTGTGTTTACTTCAGTCACAAATGGAAGCTAAGGCCTTGGTGACAGTGAAGAAACGAACCAGAATGGCACACTGAAGAAGCTGGGGCTGGAAAAGAAGAGGGATGCAATTCAGATTGAAAAGCACAGTGAAAAGTGTTTTAACAAACACACCCAAGGAAGTGCTGTGGCCGACCCACTAGTGCAGACAACGGAGCATGGCCACCTTGCTCAGCACAACAACACAGACCAGAACGTACCAAACAACAGTGAAACAAGCCTCATCCCTCCCTCACTCAACTCCAGAATACTCCCCATCCCCACAGCAAGCATACAAGGCATCATTTCCGCACCAGGAAAAAGTCTCTGGCCATCCACTCAATATATGCCTCTTATCATCTGGTAGACCTCTACTGATGGGAACGTGGGGAGAATAGATCGGGATTAATGTAGGATTAGTGCAGATGCTGATGGTCAGCACAGACTTGATGGGCCAAACAGCCTTTTACCATGCTGTCTCTCTCCATGGTAGAAAATACTTTTTGCAAAAGCAAGTATGTTTGTTATGATCTGGCGCAGTACCAGGGAGGGTGATATCAGCAGAATCAATACTAACATTGAGAAAGGGATTGGATTTTGGGGCAAAAAACAAATGTCAGAGCTGTGAAGTCAGGACTGGCTGCAGGGGTGTGATGAGCTCCCACCTATAATTATAGATCATAGTTCAGTGCTCAGTTCTGGTCGCCTCAGAGAAAGGATGTAGAAGCTTTAGAGAGGGTGTGGAGATTTACCAGGATTCTGACTTGATTTGAGGCCACGTCTTCAGAGGGTAGGTTGAGTGAGCAAAGGGTTTTCTCTTTGGAGCGATGGAGGATGAGAGGTGTGTACAAGGTGATAAGAGGCATTGGCTGAGTGGATAGCCAGAGACTCGTAAATGATGATTGTGTGGAACGCACTGCCAGGGGTGCTGGTAGAGGCAGACACATTAACGGCAGTTGAGAAACTCTTAGACAGACACACAGAAGATAGAAAAATATAGGGTTGTGTAGGAGGGAAAGGTTAGAGTTTTTTTTGTAGGATACTGCTGGGCTACTCCATCAGTGAGCTGCTCGTTGACCAGAGTAGCTGGACTGGTGTCGAAGGGCTGGCTGGAAGGTCGAGAAAGGGACCGGCCGGGAGATCAGAAGAGCTGACCTGGCTACAGACCATGTTGCTTCCTGCTACTCAAAGGCACCACAACTGGCGCACAAAGGCAGCGTGCAGTATAATCATGGGAGATTGTCTTTGGACACTTCATTTGCAAGTACAAGACTTTGTTGGATTACATTAATAGAAGTTGTCGCAGGCCTGATACCCTTGTCTGGTGACATGACAGATGACGTGGAAGCTGTGTAGCCTTGGTTGTAGCAAAGACTAGGCCTCAAGCCATAGGTTTGTCCTCTCCTCACCTGTGTACTGCTGCACACAGGTGAGGAGATGCTGGAGGCGGTGCAACGTGGCGTCCGTGTTCAGTGGGGGTGCTGCCCTCCTGTGTTCGAACAGTGGAATGACAGGCTGGATTGACTGCACCATCAATGGCGGGATGTGTCACTGAGGATCATGGACTATATGTATTTATTCCCCACTTGAATAAGCTGCTTTGCTCACTATTTTGAATGTATTAGTTTGTTGGTTTTATAGCTTGGCCCCAGAGGAATGCTGTTTCATTTGCTGTATCTATTATGGTTGAATAATAATTCAACTTGATATAAATTTTTGATTTGAAAAGGGCCGAAGGATCCGTACTGCACTGTAGTGTCCTATAAAAGGGTTTTATGGATTGGTAATGATACAGTAAGGACAAAGGAAAAACCTTTTTGATATGAGAAGTTCTTACCTCCCATACTGTGTGCTACCCACACCACTGGCCTGTCTCCAACACCTGCAGCTTTCAGTTTGGTCAGCAGCTCCCGACCCCTGTAGGCCAGTGATTTCCTGGATAAAAATAAAAGGCACCTTCTCTTCACTTTTGTAAACTTGTGCTGGTTTTAAATTAAACAACTGTTTCTCAGTGTTTAAAATGAATATTACAGAGCTTTCCGCAAGTTTACTAATTATTCTTGTTAAACTACAGCCCAAGCCTTTAAATAACTTAATAGCATTTGACAGAGTCAATAAACCTGGAGGTAAACTGTGAAACACATCAGCAAGCTCTAATAAAACAGGAAGAAATAACACTCGAAACACTGCTTGAACCCAAAATGTTAACATGCTTTCTTTCCACAGATGGTGCCTGACCTGCTGAGTATTTCTGTCATTGCTTTTTCATTGCAAATTTCCAGCATTTGCAATTTTTAAAAAATTTAATTCCGACGAAACGTCAAATAGCAACTATATAAATTTAAATTTTAAATACTTTAGCTTTTCTGGAGGAAGTATCTAAATACAATGGAGGAGTAAGATTTACCTCTACCATTTAATTTCTCGTCAGTTTACCCATTATAATAAAATACAGGCTTATAGGTTAAAGGTGAACTCTTCACCTTACCTTGCATTGTCTACCTGCACTGCATTTTCCCTGGAACTCCAAGACTGAAGTCTGTTTGTGTTTCTGTTTTTACCACCTCAATGTGTGGCGCGTGGCCAAGTGGTTAAGGCGTTGGACTAGTGACCTGAAGGTCGTGAGTTCGAGCCCCAGCCGAGGCAACGTGTTGTGTCCTTGAGCGAGGCACATAACCACACATTGCTCCAGTCCACCCAGCTGAAAATGGGTACCGGCAAAATGCTGGGGGTTAACCTCGTGATAGACTGGCCTCCTATCCGGGGGGGAGTCTCGTACTCTCAGTCGCTTCACGCCATGGAAACCGACATAAACACCAGCCTGATGAGCCTATAAGGCTTGGGACAGACTTTAACGTACTGATGGGATGAAATTATCTGTCACTGTATTTTGGTACACGTGGCAATGAGAGTCAATGAGATGGCATCTGCTATGGACCTGTTGCTCCACTAGGCAAATTGGAGCGGATCCAAGCTGCTTCCCTCAGAAATAAAAACACGCACTCTACCATCATCCTTCAACACTCGTTTGTTGATACCTCAATATCTGGAGGTAATACTCTTTGGTTAGGAGATGATTTTTTGCACAGTATATATGAATGCTATTACTAATTCTATATAAATGTATAGACAGGAGCCTAGTATGTACCTCTCGTTCTCCACAGGACACTTGGATCTCCAGTCACTGAGGTGAGTGTCATACTCCACTGTTAGAATCCTCAGACTGGGACAATCTGCAGCTAACCAGGCCTGAAGATAAAATCAGGAATATATATGCATTAAACCAAACAAAAACACGACGGATTTATTAGAAGAATTTTGCAATGGTCCCTAAACTCATACTTACTACAGCTGACAAGTAGTTTAACTGCTCAACTGAAATACTAGTCCACATGAAATTGTCATCGTCTTTTTTCAAAACCTCACATTCTTAGTGATGAAGTCAGAGGAGAAAACATGCATTTAAGTCTGATTGCCCAACACTTGAAATGTATGAAATTACTACAGTACTGTGCAAAAACCTTCGGTACCCCAGATACATGTGCGCGCACATACACACACACATGACTTTTGCACGGTATTGTAGGGTGTATGATCTAAATGATGGCAGATTGCAGAACACCACGTATCCTAACAATAACATGCGGGGTTTGCAAGTAATTTGGAAAGTTAACAGAATATTGCTTATCAGCAGAGTAATTGAATAGTGAGGTTATGTTTCAATTATACAGAGTGTGATGACAGCACATCCAGAGTAATGAGTTCAGTAGAACACAGCAGGCTAGGCAGCATCTATAGGGAGAAGCGCTGTCGACGTTTCGGGCCGAAACCCTTCGTCAGGACTAACTAAAAGCTTTGCATTTCCCCCTCCCCCCACTACTTTCAAATCTCTTACTATCTTTCCTTTCGGTTAGTCCTGACGAAGGGTCTCGGCCCGAAACGTCGACAGCGCTTCTCCCTATAGATGCTGCCTAGCCTGCTGTGTTCTACCAGCATTTTGTGTGTGTTGTTGTTTGAATTTCCAGCATCTGCAGATTTCCTCGTGTTTAATGTGTTCAGTGCGGGTTTCCTTACTTAATGCAGCAATGGATTGGAAGCTGGCAGAGAAAGTTTAATTAACTAACAGCGGAATGGAAGAATTGCCTTACCAGGAAATGTTGAAATTTACAAGATCCCGTGGGGTCCTGCCAGGTGGCTATCAAGAGAATGTTTTCTCTGGAGGTATAATCCAGAACTTTTTAAAAATAAGGAGTCGTCTATTCAATAGAGAAGGAAAGTGGAATCTTTCTTTGCTCAGATATTGAGAGTCTTGTTAGATATTGAGAGTCCTGTTGGAAATCACTTTCTCAAAGGGTGGTGGAAACAGAGTCTTTGAAGTAACTGGAATCAGCTGGAGAAACTCAGCAGGTCAAGCAGCATCGGAGGGAGGAAAGGAATTTGTTGACATTTCATCCATCATGTATCTATCCAAGTGCTCCTTAAATGATACTACTGAACCCGCTTCAGCTGCCTTCTTTGGCAGCTCATTCCATTACTCACCACCCTCTATGTGGAAAAAGTTGTCCCTCAGGTCCCTACTAAATCTTCCCTAAATTTATGTTTCTTAGCTTTGGACTCCTCCCAGTCTGCAGGAGGGGTTTTTATCAATCACTTTATCTATGCCTCTCATAATTTTAAACACACCCATAAAATCCTCCCTCATACTCCTACATTATAAGGAATACACTCTCAGGCTTTCTAGTCATGGCAACATCTCTGTATATCTTCTCTGCACTCGTTCCAATTCCAATGCACTCTTTTCTGTACTAAGTGACCAAAACTGGACGCAGTATTCCAAGGGCAGCCACACCAATGACTTAAACAACTGCAATATATAGCCCCAACTCCGATACTCAATTTCCCAACTGAAGGCCAGCATGCTTAACGTCATTTTCAACCGAGGTGAAAGGTTATCACATATGGATGGGAGTGTGGAGTTTACGTTGCGGTCTGATCTACTGTGATTTTATTAAAAGCAGCAGGCCGGAAGAGGAAAATGGCTTACTTCTGCTCCCTGTCAAAAATCTACCATATCTCCATGATGTTTTTATTTTGGAGAAGCTTTCCAGTAATAATAAAAAGTACTAAAGCAATAAGCAAGTATTTTATGTGAACCCTTCCATCCCAAAAATTTTGCTGTCAAAGCTCTACGGTAGCACGCTAGCCTTGGAATGAGGTCATGGGTTCAAGTTCAACTTGAAAGAACCCTGTTTGTCTCAGCGAGAACATGGCCGGGGCGAAAGATTCTGCGGCAGTGAGGTGTACAGGGTGTTAAGTTAACTCGAATGACTTTGGCAGTATCTCTCTCCCATTTAACATCATTATTCGATTGTTGTGTGCAAATTATTGCCCAAGTCACAACAGTGACTGGAATTCAAACTGCTTCATTGGACCTTTGAAGGTAAATCAAAAAGCTGCAGATGCTGGAACTCTGAACTAGAAGTACATTCGACAGAAACTGCAGGATCTGCAAACACAGGACAGACAGCATCTGTGAACAGAGAAAGAGTTCACACTTCAGGTCGATGATCCTCCACCAGAAAAGGACAAGCAAGGCAACTGGTTTAATTACTGTCACTTATACCAAGGAACAGTCCATAGATCACTCCATCACGTCAGTGCATTGAGCAAGTACAAGGGACAAAGTGTTACAGATACAGCGAAAGTGCAGTGTGCAAGGCCATGAGAAGGTAGATGGTGAAGACAAGAGTCTACCTTATTATTCTAGGGGGGGTAGTGGGGTAGTGGTGGTGGTGCATCCTCTTGTATCTCCTGTCCATAGTAAAGGAGGGGGCTGTGGGGTGGGAGTGGGAGAAGAGAGAATGCCCGGGATGCGAGGGGTCTTTAATTATGTTGGCTGCTCGAATTGCAAAAGGTTTAGTTGTTCTGTTACCTTGGCTTCAATTTGTTCTTTTCTCTTTCATGTCTAGCTGCTGTTTCTTTAAAGTAGCTATTATTGTACAATCTAGTCCGCATCCCATCACAGACACCCCACTAGTCCCTCTAACACCCCCTCTGCAACTTAAACCCGACTTTTTTTTCCTCCTGTCTCCTGTCCTGATGAAGGATTATGGACTTCAAATACTACCTGGTGCTTCTGTTCAGATCCTGCTTTGTACTTGTAATACAAGTGCTCATGCATTTTCAAAGCCATTCTTCGGACTGATGGAGCAGTGTTAATGTAGCAAATGTCAAGTCTTTGGCAGATTTACCACTTGCACTCTGTGGGGCTATTACAACACTGACACTTTCATACCAGCAGGACACCTGACAGCTCTCTAACACCATTTCGAATCGTGCTAGATTGTACTGCGCCATCACTGATTTACATGATTACTAGCAGACATACCTGAACACGTTTTCATCCATTGTCAATACACTCAGGCCTGGTCAGAAAATCAATGGTGGAGGAGAGGGGGAATCATTACCAGAAGTTTGAGGTTGGAGGAACAACACCTTATATTCCATAGCTTCCATCTTGATGGCATGAACATGGATTTTTCAAACTTGCGGTAATGCACCCCCTCTCCTTTACCATTCCCCATCCCCTTTACCCTCTCTCACCTCATCTCCTTGCCCACCTATCGCCCCCCTCTGGTTCTTCTCCCCCCTTTTATTTCTTCCATGGTCTTCTGTCCTCTCCTATCACACTCCCCCTTCTCCAGCTCTGTATCTCTTTCACTAATCAACTTCCAGCTCTTCACTTCATCCCTCCCCCTGCAGGTTTCACCTATCACCTTGTGCTTCTCTCTTCCCTCCCCCCCTTTTAAATCAACTCCTCATCCTTCATTCTCCAGTCGTACCGAAGGGTCTCAGCAGGAAAGGTCAACTGTACTTTTTTCCAACGACACTGCCCGGCCTGCTTAGTTCCTCCAGCATCTTGTGTGTGTTGGAGTGAGGGAATAGGATTAATTGGATAGATCTTTCAAAGCGGAGGGATGCAATTAATGAGCCAAGTGGAAGCAAAGAGGAAAAATGGCAGCTGGAATTGAATGCAGACAAGTGTGAGGTGTCCCACTTCAGCAGGACGTACACAGTGAGCGGTAGGGCACTGCGGAGTGCGGGAGAACAAAGAGATCTGGGAATACAGCTCCATAACTCATTGAAAGTGGCCTCACAGGTAAATAGGGTGGTAAGGAAAGCTTTTGGCACATTGGCCTTCATAAATCAAAACACTGAGTACAGGAGATGCAATGCTACGTTGAAGTTCTACAAGACGTTAGTGAGGCCTAAATTGGAGTACTGTGTACCGTTTTGGGCACCTACCTACAGGAAATATGTAAATAAGATTGAAAGAGTAAGAGAAAATTTAAAATTATCTTGCCAGGACTGGAGAACTTCAGTTATAAGGAAAAAGTGAACAGGTTAAGACTTCATTCCTTGGAACATAGAAAATTGAGGAAAGATTTGATAGAGGTAAACAAAATTATGAGGGGTATTGATAAGGTAAATGCAAGCAGGCTTTTTCCACTGAGGTTGGGTAAGACTACTAGAGGCCATGGGTTAAGGGTGAAAGGTGAGAATTTTAAGGGGAACATGAGAAGAAACGTCTTCACTCACTGAGGGATTATGAGAATGTGGAACATGCCAGAGGAATACGAGAATGCGTCAGCGGAAGTGGTGCATTTGAGCTCGGTTTCCATGTTTAAGAGAAGCTTGGACGGGTACATGGATGGTAGGGGTATGGAGGGCTGTGGTCCAGGTGCAGGTCGATGGGAGCAGGAAGGACAGGAAGCAAGCCTCTGCCTCAACAAGGCTTCGCAGAGAGATCCAGTCAGTCCAGTTTCCTGTGTGGCCTGACAGTGATTCTACCATAAGATAGAGGAGCAGAAGTAGGCCATTCGGCCCAATGAGTCTGCTCCACCATTCACAGTCATTGTACATTAGATCACTTATTTATACCAAATTTTATATATTTCACATTGATATGTTGTATTAATTACAGCACAGCAAGGGAGATTGTGAAGAGAAGGATGAGGATTGGACAGAAGCAGCCTGCAGCAAAAGGCATAATTCAGAGAGATCTATTACCTTGGGCCAACATTCGGCATAGTCAGAGTTCTTATCCTCCACATCGGTGCGGTCCTTCTGCCGCCAGGTTTTGAAAGCTGCTCCCAGCAGGCCATGGACAAAGAGAACGTCTGCTTTGATTGGCTGACTGAAGACAAAAGACCAACATCAGTACTGTTCAACATATAGGCAACTGCAAATTATCTGGCAGTTACGCTTATAGTAAGCAGTGCTCGCCAAAGTTATTACCAAGGGGCTGATTAATTACTTAAATTTATCAGCATTAAAATACACTCAACAATTACTCTGCACAGGCATCAGTTTTAAAAGGATCTGCATCTGGAATCTGGGGAAAGATAATCATTCGTAGAATGGCTACATCACGAGAAGAGGCCATTCAGCCCACTGAATGCGTACCAGCTTGAAAAACAAATCCATTCTGTGAATTCCTTCCTATTGGACCTCACCCATTGACAATGAAACCTGCCTGCACCATGACCCCACTTAACCCCACACCCCAAACACTCACTGGCTTTGCTGTCAGCTTTGGTTGCTGAGCCCAACGCCTTCATTTTTCCTTCATAATTCAATGGAACTGAAGATCTCTATCTTGAAGAAAGCAGACAGTGTAGGCAGGTCGTGTAGTGGTGAGTACAACGCTTTACGGTATCAGCAACCCGGGTTCATGTCCCGCTGCTGCACATTTTCCACGTGACCACTTGGGTTTCCTCTGGGTGTTCTGCTTTCCTCCCACAGTCCAAAGATGTACCAGTCGGAAGGTTAATTGTCCTGTCTCTGGGCCAGGGTTAAGATGGGAGTTGCTGGGCAGTCCAGCTCGAAGGGCTGCAAGGGCCTATTCTGCATTGTGTCTCAATCCATCAATCGATTGACCATTTAAGCCATGATTCGCAATAACTCCTTTTCAGAACTGTGAATATTTAAACTCGGTATTGCAGGCAGCTGTGAATCATTAAATATATTCAAGACCAAAACAGATAGACTGTTCAACTTCAGGAAATTTAAGTACTATAAGGATGTTGAAGGGTGGCGGTTTGTGAGGAGGTGTGAGGCACTCCTTCCTGCGGGTCACTCTTGGCAAGGTGATGCACCTGCTTAGCCCCCCAGTCAGGGTTGCGTGAAGCCAAAGGGACAGTTAGTGGATGGACATACAAGTAGCTGGTGCACATCACAAGTCCTGGTTGTGCAACTACTGACGCCAGGCAGACAATCTCAGAAGAGTATCGATAATGGCTGGGCTCACCTGTCTTGTTAAGACTCTGCCCAGAAGGAAGCACTGGCAAACCACTTCTGTGGAAAAAATTGCCAAGAACAATCATGGTCATGGGTAGGGAAAAGAATAAGACCAGCAGTGTGAAGGGGTGATTAAAGACCAGGATCATACGACAGAGCACGTGATACTGATGGTGATGTTGATGAGGGAAGCTGCAACAGCTGAACAAGGGACCAAGGTCTCTGATCATCAGCGTTAGGGGATAAACTATGGGAAGGATTCGGGTTCACGAGCTGGTCTAAATGACGAGGCTAAGTACCAAGTTAGTTGAAATGACTTGCCTTGTTCTGTACTGTGGATGAAGAATATATATTCCATCCTCGTACTTCTCTTCCACAGTGTCCCTGTCCAGATTGGCCAAAGTCCTTGCAGCATGTGAAGCCTGGATAACATGCGGCGATTTCATCACCTCAGCTAAGATACCAATCCATCCTGCAACTCAAAGATCCTTCGCATTGGTTTGAAGATTCCACTCTGGAACTTCCTTGCATCGATAAATACATTCAGTAATGCTAATACCTTCACCACATTTCACAAAACATGCTGAAGAAGCTAACTATCAGGAAAATTGAATAACATTAGCAGCCGTCAATGTTCTGATACATGCGTGTGAGATGAACTTCAATGCTATCAGGAGAAGCCTGACTATCGCACGATCGGAGGAGGAAAACTCCTTTGCTTGCATCATCGGAAACGGCTCTATGTCTATCTTTAATATCTGTATTTTTCCTTTCCAGGGTTCTTTTGAAGACCCTAACGTGGGGTTACGTGCTGACTTCGGTTCTTTGCAGGAATGGGACCCGCTCAAGGGGTCTCACGACTGGTCGCTATTCAATATGCCAAGGACGTGGCCCAGAAGACCTGCACGCCTCGGGGATCTCGTGGCTCTGGAGGTGGGCAGACTCAAGGCTGCTGCTGCAGGAAATCTGTGTGTCGTGGGGGACAGAAGATCAAAAGCAGCGAGCTGGCTGCCGGCTGTGTGCCCAGAGACCCGAGATCTTTGGGCACAGAGCTCGGAAAAAGTGACGCAACTGACTTTTAACATCGTAAATCAGTGAGGTGTTTGTTATGTCTCCCCTCTCGCTGTGAAATGGAGACAGATGAGAGAGAGACAGAGAGAGCCTGTGGTATGTCGAATACCGGGTGAGTGAGTAACCGCAAGCCTGAGTCTTTATTGATGCTTTGCTGCATGCTGGAGTGCCCGGTGGGGGAGGGGGGTCATTGCTTTGATGCTGCCCGTGAGAGGGTGGGGGAAGCTGGAGAGGGGCTTCAGAGTTCTAACACTTAACTCTCATTCATTCTTTCGGGCAACTCCTCGTGGAAGGCTGTGAAGAAAAAGAATTTCAGGATGTATATTGTATACATTTCTCTGACATTAAATGTTCCTTCAAAATCTTTGAAACCATCTGCACATTACAACATGCTGCCACTGTACCTGACTGTCTACACATTACAACACACTGTCACTGTACCTGACTGTCTACACATTACAACACACTGTCACTGTACCTGACTGTCTACACATTACAACACACTGTCACTGTACCTGACTGTCTACACATTACAACACACTGTCACTGTACCTGACTGTCTACACATTACAACACACTGTCACTGTACCTGACTGTCTACACATTACAACACAGTCACTGTACCTGACTGTCTACACATTACAACACACTGTCACTGTACCCGACTGTCTACACATTACACTGTCACTCTACCCGACTGTCTACACATTACAACACACTGTCACTGTACCTGACTGTCTACACATTACAACACGCTATCACTGTACCTGACTGTCTACACATTACAACACGCTACCACTGTACCTGACTGTCTACACATGACAACACACTGTCACTACACCTGACTGTCTACACATTACAACACACTGTCACTGTACCTGACTGTCTACACATTACAACACACTGTCACTGTACCTGACTGTCTACACATTACAACACAGTCACTGTACCTGACTGTCTACACATTACAACACACTGTCACTGTACCTGACTGTCTACACATTACAACACTGTCACTGTACCTGACTGTCTACACATTACACTGTCACTGTACCTGACTGTCTACACATTACAACACACTGTCACTGTACCTGACTGTCTACACATTACACTGTCACTCTACCTGACTGTCTACACATGACAACACACTGTCACTGTACCTGACTGTCTACACATTACAACACACTGTCACTGTACCTGACTGTCTACACATTACAACACGCTGTCACTGTACCTGACTGTCTACACATTACAACACACTGTCACTGTACCTGACTGTCTACACATTACACTGTCACTGTACCTGACTATCTACACATTACAACACACTGTCACTGTACCTGACTATCTACACATTACAACACACTGTCACTGTACCCGACTGTCTACACATTACACTGTCACTGTACCTGACTGTCTACACATTACACTGTCACTGTACCTGACTGTCTACACATTACAACACACTGTCACTCTACCTGACTGTACAATGGCCGAGTGGAGATGCTCATGTAAAGCCACATTTCCGATTGTCCGAATGATGTTCCTTTGAATTTTTTGAGAATCTTGGCGTAGCTGGTAAATTTTTTGGAGCAACTGCAAGCCTCCATTTACTACGATTGCATCGCAGTGGCTGGGTACCTGAAGTTGGGATGGAAATTGAAGAAAAACTTTCACCTCAATGAATACAATAAAGAATAGCAATATGACATAATAGCACATGAAACTGGCACAATCTTCAACTCATTTAACATAGATTTAAGAACAAAAATTTCTGCTCATGTAGTGATATAAGCAAAGATTAGTGTGAAAAATTACATCTTCCTTAGGGGAACAAATTCCCCACACCCAGCTGAAGCATCATTTGAAATGACCTCATGCACAGGCAGATTTGCCCATTAACGAAGGTGATGGCAAAGCAGCAACCAGGACGCAGGGATTCCTTTTAAATAAACTAATACATGGTTATGAACAACATTCAGAGGACAGAACTTGAGTGAAGTAATTTTTTTAAGGTTACTGTAGGATATACTTATCTAGTCATTCACAGAAATGTCCTTCCCTAATTTTCCTTAAGGTGGTGATAGTGAGCCACATTCATGAACGTCTGGAGTCCACACTCTGAAGTATCTCCCAGTCATCTCTCAGGTACCATCTAAAACCTTAATGCATCACATCCACCCATTCCCTTAGCTTGTCCAATTAGTCAGTCTTCCAAAACATTATTCTTGGCAAACTCAACTTGCCTTTTTAATAAATCTTATGGTTAAAAAAAAATCCAGTCAAGATGGTGACAAGCTGCAGTCTCCATTGAGTCAAGGCTCACACTTCGTTGTTTTTAGGCTCGCAGGGATGGTCTTGAAGTCAGAGAGGGGAGTTAGGGTTTAGGAACAGGGATATAGGGGAATTCAAGGTCAGGTTGAAGTCTAGGCCTCAGTTCCACATTTGAAGGCCAGCAACATGAACCTGTGACAATGGACATCCATGGTTAGGTGTCATGCTGGGAGACCAGCAAGGATAAGGGCTGGTAGCCCCCCCAAGGTCAACAAGTCATTGGCGGGTTCTGGGATCGGAGTTCTGTGCAGGCAGGAAGCACGAGGGTCAGTGACCGCCTGGGTACACAAGTCGGTGTGATGAATTGAGGCCTAGCATTCAGGGTCTCATCATCACCGAGTCCAGAGTTTGAGGCCTAGAGTCAGAGTCTTCATTCATTGTCATCAGTGTGTCCTGGGGTTGGTACCAAAAGGTCGATCAGAAGTCCAGAAGGCAAGGCCCGCTGGCCAAAGCTCTGGGCCTATAGGCCCACTGGGCAAGTCTAAGGCCCAATGTCTACAAGCCCTCTAGAGGCTGAAGGCCTGGGTAGGAGGACTGTCCGTGTGAGAGTGTTCGTGGGTGCCTAGTGAGGCAAGGGGTTTTGTTCTGCTGCTGTTGTTCTGTGGTGAACATGCTGTGTTGGTGATTAACACAAACAATGCATTTCATTGTATGTTTCGATGCACACATGATAAATAAATAAATGAATTTTAATCTGTCGGCTACTCCTGACTAACTTGTGCATCTCTGATCTTATCTTCAGGAGCACGGATATTATAGAATGCTGCTGCACATCTGGACCAAATGTAAGGCAGTCACTCAGTCATGAGGCAAATAATCCACCCATTTAATCCCATAACGTGCCATCTTTCCAAAATGCCTTCGAGCAGGGCCACTGAAGACGAGATTTCCATTCCACTGCAGCCACCGAGCACTCCACCTCCTGTCAGGTTTAAACCTGTGACAGTACATACAGATCCTCCTGAGAAATGAGGTGGGCAAGTGGCAGAAGTATCTGTTGGTGAGCACTTTGGTTCCAGCGACCATAATTCTATCAAACTTGGAACATTACAGCACAGTACAGGCCCCTTGGCCCACAATATTGTGCCAGCCTTTTAACCAATAAGATCAATCTAACCCTTCCCTCTCATGTAACCCTCCATTTGTCTTTCATCCATGTGCCTATATAAGAGTCTCCGGAATGTATCTGCCTCTACCACCACTTGTGACAGTGCATTTCATACACCCAGCACTCTGTGTAAAAAAAACTACTTCAGAACCCCCCCCCCCCATGTGTTTTTCCAATCACCTTAAAATCATGCCCCCTCGTGTTAACCATTTTCACTAATTGGAAAAAGTGCTGGCTGTCCAATCTACCAATTGGTTCTTATCATCTCATACACCTTTTTATCAAGTCACCTCTCATCCTCCTTTGCTTCAAAGAGTAAAGCCCTAGCTCCCTGAACCTTTCCTCATAAAATGTGCTCTGTAATCCAGGCAGCATCCTGGTAACTCTCCTCTGCACCCTCTCTAATCCAGGCAGCATCCTGGTGAATCTCCTCTGCACCCTCTCTAATCCAGGCAGCATCCTGGTAAATCTCCTCTGCACCCTCTGTAATCCAGGCAGCATCCTGGTAAATCTCCTCTGCACCCTCTGTAACCCAGGCAGCATCCTGGTGAATCTCCTCTGCACCCTCTCTAATCCAGGCAGCATCCTGGTAAATCTCCTCTGCACCCTCTCTAATCCAGGCAGCATCCTGGTGAATCTCCTCTGCACCCTCTCTAATCCAGGCAGCATCCTGGTAAATCTCCTCTGCACTCTCTCTAATCCAGGCAGCATCCTGGTAAATCTCCTCCGTACCCTCTCTAATCCAGGCAGCATCCTGGTAACTCTCCTCTGCACCCTCTCTAATCCAGGCAGCATCCTGGTGAATCTCCTCTGCACCCTCTCTAATCCAGGCAGCATCCTGGTAACTCTCCTCTGCACCCTCTCTAATCCAGGCAGCATCCTGGTAAATCTCCTCTGCACCCTCTGTAACCCAGGCAGCATCCTGGTAAATCTCCTCTGCACCCTCTGTAACCCAGGCAGCATCCTGGTAAATCTCCTCTGCACCCTCTGTAACCCAGGCAGCATCCTGGTAAATCTCCTCTGCACCCTCTGTAACCCAGGCAGCATCCTGGTAAATCTCCTCTGCACCCTCTGTAACCCAGGCAGCATCCTGGTAAATCTCCTCTGCACCCTCTCTAATCCAGGCAGCATCCTGGTGAATCTCCTCTGCACCCTCTCTAATCCAGGCAGCATCCTGGTGAATCTCCTCTGCACCCTCTCTAACCCAGGCAGCATCCTGGTAAATCTCCTCTGCACCCTCTCTAATCCAGGCAGCATCCTGGTAAATCTCCTCTGCACCCTCTCTAATCCAGGCAGCATCCTGGTGAATCTCCTCTGCACCCTCTGTAATCCAGGCAGCATCCTGGTAAATCTCCTCTGCACCCTCTCTAATCCAAGCAGCGTCCCGGTGAATCTCCTCTGCACCCTCTCTAATCCAGACAGCATCCTGGTCAATCTCCTCTGCACCCTCTCTAATCCAGGCAGCATCTTGGTGAATCACCTCTGCACCCTCTCTAACCCAGGCAGCATCCTGGTAAATCTCCTCTGCACCCTCTCTAATCCAGGCAGCATCCTGGTAAATCTCCTCTGCACCCTCTCTAATCCAGGCAGCATCTTGGTGAATCACCTCTGTACCCTCTCTAATCCAGGCAGCATCCTGGTGAATCTCCTCTGCACCCTCTCTAATCCAGGCAGCATCCTGGTAAATCTCCTCTGCACCCTCTCTAACCCAGGCAGCATCCTGGTAAATCTCCTCTGCACCCTCTCTAATCCAGGCAGCATCCTGGTGAATCTCCTCTGCACCCTCTCTAATCCAGGCAGCATCCTGGTAAATCTCCTCTGCATCTTCCACATCCTTCCTATAACGAAACAACCAGAACGGAACCCAATGCTCCAAGTGTGGTCTAACCAGGGTTTTATAGAGCTGCAACATTACCTCACAGCTCTTGAACAATCAGTTTTAATGTAGTAATGACGCAGGATATAACTGGTTCACAAATTAAGGGGATTGGGGAAGAGCAAATTTTGGAGCCATTGAGTGAGATTGTTTGAAAGGAAAGGAGTGTGTCAAATGGGAGGCCTTTAAAAGTGTGACGTCTGGAGCTCAGGGTCTGTATGTTCCTGTCAGAGTGAAGGACAAGGCTGGAAAATTATGAGGGCAAAAAGAGATTATGAGAGAGATACTAACGAACAGATCTCAGATAGTCAGGATGCACAACCACTCCTCCCTCCCCATCGTCCTCGCCACAGGTGCCCCCCAAAAGGCTGTGTGCCAAGTCCTTTGCTGTACAGACTGCTCACACGTCTGCATGGCCAAACATCCGATAATCACGTTGTGACACAACTGTGGCAGAGCTCATCACCAACGACAACGTAACGGCCTACAGAGAAGAGCTGGAAGTCTTCAAGACCTGGTGCCAGGCAAGTAACCTCTTGCTTCATGTCAACAAGACAAAGGAGATGGTTATCAACTCCAGGAGGGCTTGCACCGCTCACACCCCCCCTTTACATCGGCGGAAAGTGGGGGCAGGTTCAAACTCCTGGGAATGCACATCACTCACATCCTCTCATGGACCCAGAACACATCCTACACAGTCAGGAAAGCTCACCAATGCCTCTTCCTGAGGAGGCTGAAGAGAGCTGGACTTTGCACATCCATGCTCATGTCATTCTGCAGAGGCACAATAGAGAGCGTCCTCACAACAAGAGTCATCGCTGCTTGGTATGGAAACAGCACTGTGGCAGACAGGAAGGCTCCACAGCGGGTAGTCACTGCACCACCAGCACCGGCCTACCCACAGACAGAGACAGAGGTGTCAGAAAACAGCCAGTAACATCACGAAGGATTCAATCCACCCTGCCGTAGACTCTTTGCACCCTCCCATCAGGGAGGAGGCTACATAGCAGCCATGAGGACTTTCCCCACCCAGTATGGCTGATCAATACCTATTCCCACTAAATCCTCTCCTCCACACCCCCCCCACCACTTTATTATTTCCTGTTAGTTACCTATTGTATAGGCACACCTGTGCCTAGTGTCACTTTATGGACATACAATCAATCAATGCATATAGGCTACCTTGTATTTACATTTATGGTGTTTATTTCATTATCATTGTGCTCTTTATCTTTTGTGCTTTTTTGGGTGTTGCATCAGATCTGGAGTAACAATTATTTCATTCTCTTTTACCCTCGTGTACAGGAAATGACTTTAATCTTGAATACAGCTGGTAAGATGAGGTGAAACCCCAAGACATCCTATAGGGGTAAAAGGGTGGCTAGGGAGAGAATAGGTCTGATTAAAGGCCGGCACTGCTGTCAAGGTGTGCAACCAAAGGAAATGGGTGAGACTTTTTTTTGGAATATTTCTCTTAGATTTTTATTGTGGAGAAAATGATGGAGCTAACAAGGACGTTGCCTGGATTGGGGAGCATGCCTTATGAGAATAGGCTGAGGGAACTCGGCCTTTTCTCCTTGGAGAGACAGGGATATGAGGATGAGAGACAGTGGAGCTTAGTAAACTAGAGGGCTATAGGTAAGCCTAGTAATTTCTAAGGTAGGGACCTTGTGGGAAGCTAAAGGAGAAATTGTGATGCCTTTACAAGGATTTTTGCTTCAACTCTGACCACAGGTGAGGCTCTAGGGGAACTGGAGGTGGGTAATGTGGTGCCATTGTTTGAAAAAAGGCAGCAAACCAAACCAGGAGACTACAGGCCAGTGACTCTGACTCTGGTGATGGGTAAATGACTGGAGGGGGTTCTGAGGGCTAGGATCTACCAACAAACTGCCTGATTTGGGGCAGTCAGCACAACTTTGAATGGGAAGTCGTGTCTGACAAATCCCTAGGGAGTTCTTTGAGGAGATAACCAAGAGGGTGTTTGAGGGTAGGACAGTGCCCGTTAGAAGGCCTTTGACAAAATTCCTCATGGCAGGCGAGGTTGTAGATTAGGTTGCATGGGATCCAGGGGAGAGAGTGGTTTGACTCAGTGGTCGGAAATGGGGTTCAGGGCTGGTTGTCAGATTAAAGGACTGTATCTACTGGTGTGCCACAGGGGACCTTCGTTGTTTATAATTCATATGAACTATTTGGATGTGAACATACAAGGCATGGTTAGTAAATTTGTGGACAATACTAAAGTGGGAGTTGTAGATAGTGTAGAAAGTTATGAAAATTCATAGGGATATCTTGAATAGCTAGGTACATGAGCTGAGTATTTGCAAATGTTTTTCGATCCAGATAAATGTGAGTTGTTGGACTTTGGGAGATCAAGCCAGAATAGAACTTGTACCTGGATAGAATCGAAGAGCAGTGGGGGGGTGTTAGGACACAGAGTGAACAATGCGTGGAAGTGCATTGTTAGCCAAAAGCAGTGTCACACTGAGACTGGATGGTGAAGAAGCTGTTTGGCACACTGGCTGTTATCAGTCAGGGCAATGAGTATCGAAGCTGGGAAGTTACGTTGCAGTTACAAAAAGCATCGGTGAGGCAGCACTCGAAATACTGGGGACAATTTTGATCACCCTGTTACTGGACTGAAAACAGCACGGAAATCATTTACCAGGATGTCGCCAGATCTTGAGGACCAGAGTTATAGAGAAAGGATAAACAGTTTAGGTCTTTATTCTGTGAAGCATAGGATAATGAAGGGAGATTTGATAGAGGTATATAAAATGATGAGGGTTATAGATCGGGTAAATACAAGCAAGCTTTTTCCACTGAGGTTGGGTGAGGTTATGGGTTAAAGGTGAAAGGTGAATTGTTAAAGGGGAACGTCTTCACCTAGAGGGTGGTGAGAGTGTGGAACAACCTGCCAGTAGAAGTAGTCGATGCGAGTTCGATTTCAGCCCTTAAGTTTGGATAGGTACAATTAGAGTAATTTGATTAGTAGTTCAGCACGGATTAGATGGGCTGAAGGACCTATTTCAGTTCTGTAACTCTGTGTATGAGTGGCTGCTTAGACTAGGACTTCATTCCCTGGAACGTGGCAGATTGAGTGGTGACCTGACAGAGGAAAACAAGTTCATGAGGGGCACAGACAGGTTGAAAGGCATAGTCTCTCTCCCCCCCCCCCCCCCCACCCCCGCCCACCACTCCAGGGATGGGTACTGAAAACAAGAGGACAGAAGTTTAAGATCAGAGACATGAGATTTCCAAGGGATGTCAGGGCAGCTTCTTCACACAAGGGTGCTGTGTATTTCGGATGAATTGCCAGAAATAGTACTTGAGGTGGGTACATTACCAACATTTAAAAGTTTCATTTCAATAGCTCTTCACTCAACACTGGAACATCTGGACAGTGAAGATGTATATATCAGGATGCTCTTCATTGACTACAGCTCTATCAATACTATCATCCCCTCAAAACTAATCAACGAGCTTCAAGACAACACACACAAAATGCTGGAGGAACTCAGCAGTCCTGGCAGTACCTATGCAAAAAAGCACAGTCGACGTTTCAGGCCGAGACCCTTTGGCAGGACCAAAACATCGACTGTACTTTTCTCTACAGATGCTGCCTGGCCTGTTGAGTTCCTCCAGCATTTTGTGCGTGTTACTTTGATTTCCAGCATCTGCAGATCTTCTCTTGTTTGTAATAAGCTCCAAGACATTGGCCTTAATATTGCATGTGCAACTGGATTCTCTATTTCCTCACTTGTAGACCCCAGTCAGTTCAGATTGGCAACAACATCTCCTCCACGATCTCCATCAGCACAGGTGCACCACAAGGCACAAGGCTCAGCCCCCTGCTCTGCTCATTTTACACTTATGACTGTGAAGCTAAGAATTTAAGTTTGCTGACAACAGCACTGCTGTCGGCAGAATCAAAGGTGGTGATGAATCAACATACAGGAGGAAGTTTGAAAATCTGGCTGAATGGTGTCTCACTCACTGTCAGCAAGATCAAGGAGCTGATTATTGACCTGAGGAGGAGAAAACCAGAGGTCCATGAGCCAGTCCTCATCAGAGGTGGAGAGGGCCAGCAACTATAAATTCTTGGGCATTATCATTTCGCAGGACCTCCAAGGCCCAGCACAAAAGGGCAATTATGAAGAAAGCACAGCAGTGCCTCTACTTCCTTAGGAGTTTGCGACGGTTCGGTATGACATCTATGGATGTGTAGTGGAGGGTATATTGACAGCTGCATCTCAGCCTGGTTTGAAAATATCAATGCCCTTGAATGGAAAATCCTTCAAAAAACAGTGGATATGGTGCAGCCTGTCATGAGTAAAGCTCTCCGCATCATTGAGTACGTCAACAAGGAGCATTGTCGCAAGAAAGCAGCATCCATCGTCAGAGACTCTCACCACCCAGGACATGCTCTCTTCTTGCTGCTGCCATCAGGAAGAAGGTGCAGGAGCCTCAGGTTCTGCAAAAGTTATTACCCCTCAACCATCTGGCTCTTGAACCAAAGGGGATAACTTCACTCAACTTCAATTGCCCCATCATAGAAATGTTTGCACAACTTATGAACTCATCTTCAAGGACTCTTCACCTCACGTTCTCAATATTCATAGCTTATTTATTTATTATTATTTCCTTTTGTATTTGCACTTTGTTGTCTTTTTGCACTCTGGTTGAATGTCCAAGCTGGTGTGGTCTTATATAATGACCATAATAGAATCAAAGTACATTTATTATCTAAGTACAGTATGTACGCAGTATACAACCTTGAAATTCGTCTTCCCCACAGGCAGTCATTAAACAAAAGACCCACCAGGAAACCAACCTGCTCAAAAAAAATCACCAAACATCAAAACCCCCTCCCCCACGCACACTGTGGATGTATCGAGTATGCCCGCAAGAGTCGTAAGTGTGAAGTGAGTAGATTGGGGGGCTAAGCCTTGTGCCTTGTGGTGCACCTGTGCTGATGGAGATCGTGGAGGAGATGTTGTTGCCAATCTGAACTGACTGGGGTCTGCAAGTGAGGAAATCGAGAATCCAGTTGCACAATGCAATATTAAGTATGTTGGTGGTAGCTATTCAAAGACTTCTTCAGATTGGCCTCATTGAGACCCCCCACATGACGTTTAAGGCATCATGGTGGACTGTTTCATGCCTGCTGATCACAGTGCTCAGCTCCTCCGATGCCTGCGTAACGTTGGCTTGAGTTGGAATGTGCACCGCTACCACAACGATGGTGGAAAACTCCCTCAGCAGATAAAATGGATGACATTTAGCCACTGGATCTCCCAGGACTGAGATGGAATCATCACATCTGTGCAACATGATGAAGCATACTTCCCCCTCTACCTTTAGAAGACTCAACTGAACCATCTTTACAACAAAGCCATTGGGTATCCGAGATGGCAGAGCGGAGCCATGTTTCAGTGAAGCAAACTACACAGCAGTGCACGATGTCCCTCCAGCACAGCAGTCCTGCCCTGAGGTCTTCAGTTTTATTTTCCACAGACTGTACGTTCACTAGCAAGGTATTCGGGTACGGTGGTCCAAGGCCTCTACATTTTAATCGTACCTGTAGACTGATGCACTGTCACCGTTTCCATTTTCTTAGAAGACATTCTGCAGGGCTTGTCAATTTTGGGTATTGATAGATTTGTTTTTAACATCTAAAAGCTATGTTGCTTACTGAAGTACCACAGCTGTGAGTTTGGATTTCAGCTGCAGTAGTCCTAAGCAGGAATATCTGATGATTCCCAGTGGAGCTGCATGCAAAGCATTGCCACATTTCAGTGCCATCTTTACTAGATTTATACTTCAGTACAAACTTCTGTGGCAGAGAAATCCACAGATTCACCAACTACCAAGTGAAGAAGCCCGTTTGCTGAGACTGTGGTCCCTGGTTCTAGTCTCTCCAGCTAAGGATAACATACCCACTGTATCTGACTTGTCCGCTGCATGTCCACTGCATCTGACTTGTCAAGTCTTGTCAAGGTACGTTTCAACAAGTTCTTCTCTCATTCTTCTAAACTAACCCAGTTTCTACTCATGTAGAGACTTCGTGCCAAAGTCTTCAGCACACATAAGAAAATCTTGTAACTTGCTCCTCATACTTTAACCCTTTCATTTCTGGTGAACATCCTCACAATGCTAGCACATCTTTTCTTAGGTAAGGGGCCCAAAACTGCTCACATTACTCCAAGTGCAGTCTGACCAATGTCTTATAAAACAGTACCAAGTCCATACCACCTCTTAGATAATAAGGAGGGCAAAACTGGACACACAACCGCAGAATTGGTTCAGAGATTTCACTGGATGAACCTTTACCTCAGAATGTTTAGCTAGAGCTTGCAGACAAAACGATTCAACCTTCTCACTCGGGACAGTGCTTAGACTCTGTGCATAAGGTAGGCCATTTCCTCCGAAGCACCACAGGCCACCCTAGAACATAATGCAATAATGCAAAGTAAGCAATGGCTTTTCACAGCAGCTTAAACATTCAGAGGAATTTATAATGATGTTGTATTGTCAAATATCGCTGTATGGTAGTCAGATCTATGTACAGCTTTCGGCTGGAAATGGAAGCGAAGGGAGTTACAGACAAAACACAATGTCATTCTCAGCATGATCTGCTTACTAAAGCTTTGAAAGATGGATACACTTAACAAGAATTGTGAAATAGTGATTTCAAGAGGAAGAAAAGTCATAAACATTGAACAAGTGAATAACACTGATGGACAACTGGTAAAGAGCACAAACACCACAACTGCCAACTCCTCTGGTCTGCTACATAACTATTTGCAATCGATGACTGATTTGTGACACAGTCGGTGGGATAGCGACAGAGGACCAAATAATGGAGCCCAGCGGAGAAAAGGTGGCTGTTGATTGAACGAGACGTGCAAAAGCAAAATCACTGTAGATGCCGGTAGGCTGCTAACACTTCTCCCAGTCTCCACCCACACAGAGACCTTCCCATCTCGTTCTGTTTCCAATTCCACTGCAACCTCTGTATCACTGCAGACTTGCATTATTTTTAACTCACTACCATTTAAAAAAACAACTCATGGCCCTGAAACATTAACTCTTATTCACTTTCCACAGATTCCTGATCCGTTGAGCATTACTGTCAGTTGGCCTACTCCTGCTCCTATCTCTTATGTTCTTATGTTATGTTCAGCTTTCCACCATTTGAAATCTTGAGCTTCTCCGTACTTTCTAGCCACATTTCTCAGACAACCTTAGCCCTTCATACTTAAGCTATTATTTTTATTTCCCTAAGCCAGAGACCTTAGTTCCATATTTAAGTAAACCAGACAGTATTATAATTTTCACCCCCTACCACAAGACTGTTAATTATTACTTAACCTTGTCATGATATATAACATGTAAAACTAAAGCTCGTAACCCTGTTAGTTTTTCAACCTAATAATCTGGGAAATTATTTTGAATGGATTCCATAAATTTGCTTGCCTAGACGTTACTACAAAGTTGCTTTACTCTTCATATGATGATTAAGCTTCCCATGACGACTGAACTACCGACAATATCCTGACTTACATTGACAGTTCAGGCTACCGCACTGCAGATGACGCTCGTTTCTTAGTCCTGCTCAAACCGACTCTACATCTTGACTTTCAGATATTGGCCCTTACTTTCTAGATGCCAACGTGGGACTGGATAATTTGGGCTTACCCTTTGTGCTGACAGAGCCTGATTGCTCTCCCGTAAAGCCAGTGAGGTGAAGTATTGCACACACTGATCCACTTCAGCCTGTGGCAGGGATGCCAACAGGTTTCTTAGTTCATCTTCGATGTACGAATCCTACAATATAGAAACCGAACAGAACAGTCTAAATACAGAAACATTTTCTTAGCTTTCTACTTGTCTTCACCTCTTTAATGTTTCATTTATACATCTTACCCGCATGTTCATTTCGATCATCTGGACAACACAGTAACAACGGGAAGTACAGTGACAATCAGAAGGACGGCGCACCAGTGACTTCACTTTGTTAGGAGGTTCAGCTTGTCTCTGAACACTAACACATGTCTACAGGTGTACTGTTAGAAGTATCCTGACTGGTTGCATCACGGTCTGGTACAGCACTTTGAATGTGCAAAAACGCAAGAAGCTGCAGAGAATAGTGGACTCAGTCCAACACATCATGGGAACATAGCTTCCCACCATTGAAAGTATCAACAGGAAATACTCCCTCAAGAAGGCAATATAATCAAGGATCCCCACTACCCAAGCCCATCATCACACAGGAGACACTGAGGCCTGGAGCACCAGATCCACCAAGTTTAAGATCAGCTACTTCCCTTCAACCACCAGCACAACTCCAATTCCAACGTCAGTATAGCAACACTTCGATCACTTTGCACTAAAATAGCCTTTGGTCTTTTTTGTTCTGATTGTGTTTTTTCTTGTAAAGACTCTCTATAATTTACAATATACTGATTATTTGATGCTAATTGCCTGTAACACAGCTGTAACTAGGCTCATTATTACACCCGTGCATACGACAACAAACTCAACCTTGTAGCTCCCACATTCTTGACTACCGGTAACGTGTGAAATTTCCGTACTCCCCCTACGCCTGTCTGCGTTTCCTTGGATGCTTCAGTTTCCTTCCAGATCCCAAAGACATGTGGGATGGTAGTTCAAAGTAAAATTAGTATCAAAGTATATTACCATATACAGTGGATTCTGGTTAATTGGGCCATCAGTTAATCAGCGCAGCTGCTTATTTGGGACAACTCTTAAAGAATAAAAACTAATCAAGAAAATAGACCAGATTCCCTTCATTTATTTGGGACACCACGCCACTTTGTGAGGACAGGAGACTTGTTGCCAAACACTTCCCCACTCTCACAATGGCCACTCCAGTTAAAC
The DNA here is from genome assembly GCF_048418815.1 of Hemitrygon akajei. Classification (NCBI taxonomy): domain Eukaryota; kingdom Metazoa; phylum Chordata; class Chondrichthyes; order Myliobatiformes; family Dasyatidae; genus Hemitrygon; species Hemitrygon akajei. The sequence goes on from NC_133130.1 coordinate 108,741,617, forward strand.
GTTCTTTCTTTCTATTGGCTCACTCCCGACGAGACTTGCAGTTTTCAAACAGATGCACACCGAAAGATGTCGACGTTTCACTCGCTACTTCAGTGACTCTGTTAAAAGAGGTTAAAATATCCGCAAATACCCCCGCAGACTGATATGAATAGCTCTAAGGAAACCTATTCATTTGATAGCTTTACAAAGGTTGTACCTTGATTTGAATCCCACAGTCACGGACTTCAGTAAGGAGTGGGACCAAGGAACTGATTGTGGACTTCAGGAAGGCGAAGTTAGGATAATATGCACCAGTCCTCATTGAGAGTTCGGTGGTGGGAAGGGTGAGCAAATTCAGGTTCCTGGCTTCCAGCACCTCCGAGGATCTGTCCCGGCTGCAACACGTTGATACAATCACAAATAAAACATGCCAGTGGCCCTACTTCATTAAAAGTTTGAGAAGGTTTTGTACATCAAAGGTTCTTGCAAACTTCTATAGATATGTGTTAGACAAAATTCTGAACAGTGGCATCACAGCCTATTACAGAGCTCCAATGCACTGGATCCCAAGAGGCTACAGAGGGCTGGGGTGCCAGCTCCATCACAAGCACAATCCTCCCCACAGAGGACATCTTCAAGGTGCAGTGCCTCAAGGCAGCATCCATCAAGGACTCTTCATCATCTGAGACAAGCTGACTTCTCGTTGCCACCATCTGAGAGGAAGCAGAGCCTGAAGATCCACACTCACTGATTCAGAAACAGCTTTTACCCTCCCCCATCATCAGATTTCTGAACAGTCCCTATTATTCCTATTTTTTGCAGCTTTTATTTATAATTTATTGTAATTGTATTACTTTGGACAAAAATACAACACACTTTGCATCATATAAGATAGAGATAATAAACCTGGTTCTGATCTCCTGGTTCATCCGTGATTTCTAGTTTGGGAGCATCTGGATTGACTTCTTTAGGGCACAGTCCTCTACAAACTTGCTGGTAAAGTCATGATTCCTTTAGGTTGGGTGCTGAGTCTTTAAATATGGACCGGTCTGTTGAGTCAAAAGAGTCACATCTAAGCTCATCTGTTTGCTCACACCAACACCGAATGACTTTCTAAACTACATCCTCACGTTTTAGTTTCTGTTTGTAGACAGCACAGGCTGGTGGTCTGATTTACCAGTGTGTATGTGGGGTCGGTTCGATGGGCTGTGTAGGGTGCTTAGGCCCCTGGGTGGACAGAGACGTGCTGGTGGCATTTTGTAACACTCTTGAAGTGGCCTGGTTGAAGTCACCAGCTTATGATGAAGAGGGCCTCAGAGTAAATCATTTTAAAGCTGTTGATCACAGATAAAGATACTGAAGCAATGCTCAACACAGAGCAAGCACACCAGACTGCCTCCCTAACAAGTACACCACTCGGAGAAACTTTGACAGCAGATTGTTGTTAGGAAATATATACACTGATTACCCACACTGAGCATTTCGACGTGGCTTTTTTTAAGATTAATTAAAAAGGAAAATGATTTAAAGAAATTAATGGCAAATGTATTACCCTGAATCACTCAACATTCCAGGAACAGCCTCTAACCCTCTACCAGTTTCTGAATGGACAATAGACCCACGAACACAAACTCAGAAATTTTTCTTTTCTTTTTATGTGTGTACACACACACACACACACACACACACACACACACACACACACACACACACACACACACACACACACACACACACACACACACACACACACACACACACACACACACACACACACACACACAGACACAGTTGCCGCAAAACAACAAATTTCATGACATATGCCAGTGATATTAAACTCGATTCTGAAAATTATGTCAGAAGACTAAATCCTAACCAAGTTGGAGGAACCTATTTAAAATTCGTAACTCGTGTTGTCCCTACACCAAGTTTATCTTGCTTTAGAGGATGGAGTAAGACCCGACAACTCCTTTATGCAGGCCATTCTGTTGTGTAATGTGCAAAGGCAGTGATGGAGCAAGGTTAAAGGCTAAATCAGCTCAGTTAATGCAACCTTTAACAAAACAAAGACAAGATGCTTCAAATAAGCATAGAATAAGGAAAGCCAACCAGGAACGTGCTAGAAGAATGAAGTCTGGCAGGAACAAAGGCATGGATTGGAGTTTCCAGGTCAGGTGATATTACCAGTGTGGAAATGGACACCCACAGAGTAACTGCATGATTCAAACATCCACACCTCCATTTCTGCACCACGCCATGGCTACTTTAACTTTAGATAAGAGGGAGAAAGAAAACAAAGTTTTCCCAGTTCAAGTTCAGTTATCATTCAACCATACAGGAATACCCATGAATACAACCAAAGGAAACAGCGTTCCTCTGGGGCCAAGGTGCAAAACACAGTACCGACAGTCACACACACACAACACATATCAGACAGCAGTTAAATAATCACACAAAAAATAATTCTGAAAAAAAAATCGTTTCCAGTTGCTGCCGGACTTGCTGTGTGTTTCCAGTGTATTGTGCTTTTATTATAGAAGAATAATAGATTTTTTTCCCAAGTTCAGTTTGTTTCAGTTCACACAAATCTTTTTGAAGAGCAAATATTAACAAACTCATCAAACTGTTGCCTTAATCTTCTATTGGCTGAGGAATATCAATTATAGAAATCCAAAAGCAACATCTTCAGAAGTAGATGCTGATATGAAGAGCTCATTCCAGAAAAAATAAATCACCCGACTTTATAACAATAAAGCTATTGACTATCCTGTCCCAACTATCACCTATCTGGAAGCATCAACATCCTGCAGAAGGAAAGCTTGCATGAGTACCAACCAACTCACACAATCTTTTATAACAAGAATTGTCAGATGCACTTATACCAGAACAATGTTGTTGATCTAAAGCAGCTTTTCTGAAACTGCCTCTGGTCCAGATATGGTGCTGCTTCTGTTTGGCCAGTAATGCTCAATGGGACCACAACTTCACCATCAGTGTAACTAACAGTGAATAATCAGTAACATGCAATGTATTTCAGATTTACCAACCTCAATTGACTTTGGTAAAGGAGGGCGTAAAAAGAAGCGGAGATCAATGTCTTTAGATCTGGCTAGCCCTATGCAAGTTTTCTGATCACATGCCTGGGCCACAGTTCTGTACTGATAATCTGTAAATGAAGAACATTTATCCAGGATTAACAGTAACACTTGGAGTGTTGGCATTTCATTATTCACCACAGACTGAACTTTTACAGTTAAACAGTGACCATTTATAGAGCAGAGCAAATCACACAGCTTTTCTGTGCAACGTATCACCTGTTATTAGGAATCAAACAGCATAGGAGGGCATTCAGGTAATTCAGTCTAAGTTGAGCCTTTGGAAGAACTTCTTTCTACATGGTCCAGCAAATTTTCCTATTTGGGATATATCCTGCTCACACTACTCTTTCTGGCAAACTGCCAATAATAACCATCCGAAGTACGGTGTGAAAAATACCACTCCCCAGCACTTTCTTTCAGACATTAATCTGTGTCCTTTGCTTGCTGACTCCACTAACTGTACCCACTGCTGCAAATTCCCTCAAACTGGATCTCCTCCATTAGATCACTGGGTCTCACAAATGAACTCTTCTTACCCCTAGCATCGCCGAGTGAATGACAACTGATCCATCACAGGCAAAACCTTGCTGACCACTGAGCGCAGCCACAGAAGGCAGCATCAATCAGCACGGACATCCACCATCCAGACCATGCCCTCTTCTGGCAACTACCATCGGGAAGAAGGTAGGTCCCACACCACCAGGTTTAGGAGAAATTATTACCCTTCACCCATCAGGCTTCTGAACCACCGTGGACAACTTCACTCGCCTCAACTCTGAACTGATTCCACAACCTACAGACTCATTTTCAAAGACTCTACAGCTCATGTTCTCAGCATTATTTATTTATTTTTTATTTGCACAACTTGGTTTCTTTTGCATGTTGGTTGTTTGTTAGTCTTTGTTTACGTAAGTTTTTCATAAATTTTATTGCATTTCTTTCTATTCCTGCGAATGCCTGCAAGAAAATGAATCTCAGGGCAGTACTGTCTATGGGGACAGAAACACACTTTGATAAGAAAATTTACTTTGACCTTCCTTTCAAGTATCAGCCCTTGCTGTCCTCTCCCCTCCTTTAGCTGCCAGTTTTTCTGAACCATGAAAAACCTGGACTGTTTAAAGTAACAAAAACACGAGGATGTGAACATTTTAAAACATTTAAATAAAAGGGGACATTGATTGTTAAACTCTGATTTTTTTATCCACTGATCAGTAATTATGAACATGTGCTCAATGCTCTACCATGCCAGCGATATTTCTTTGCCAGGGCCTGGACAGCTTGCACTCGGACAGCTTTTAACGTAGATCGAGTCCGTTTTAGAAGCAGCCACAAATCAGACTCTTGGTCTTCCACATCTAGTTTCATGTAGTTCTCTGTAAAACACAAGAACTGTGACAACTGTGATTTATATACTTTAAAATATAAATATGGAACATGTCTACCCACTGCAATTTGTGTACTTATGAAAACAATTACTGAGAAAAAATTAACTCTCAAAACAAATTAACAATGGATAACATTAATGATAGAATGTGCAACACCAACATCAGATTGCTACAGTGCACTGAATCATATCACCATGCCCAAGTACAGTTGGCCCTCCTTATCCGCGAGGGATTGGTTCCAGGACTCCTCGCGGATTCCAAAAAACGTGGATGCTCAAGTCCCTTATTCAACCTGTCTCAATGCAGTGGACCTTAGGACCCAGCAGAACCCCAGACCTTATTTAACCTGTCTCAGTGTGGTGGACATTAGGACCCGGCATCAAACCTCCGAATGCGCAGTGTTTCTGTTCATGAAAATAATCATGATCATGATTGAAAATAAAGTGGAAATAATAAAGCAATCGGAAAAAGGTGAAATGCCATCGGTCATTGGAAAAGCGCTAGGCTACAGTCAGTCAATGATCGGAACAATTTTAAAGGATAAAGTGAGAAAGGCCCTGCCCCGATGAAAGCTACAATTATTACTAAGCAACGCAGTGGTTTAATTATTGGGCTTTGGGGTTTTGGGTTTTTTGATCCTCCACATCAACCAGACACAGATGGAGAGCGTGCTCGGGAGCGATCTGTCACTGGATTGAAATCAGGAACTTCCATTCCCAAGCCCAGCGTTGAAACATACGTTCTTAAGCGTTTTATATGCATAGAAAGGTAGAATATATACTATATACTAAGACAAATGTTTGACTAACTGACACTAAATAATACCAGATGTACCTGTTCGAACTTACTTAGTAAGAGAACTTCCAATTTTTTTTCCAATCCCGATCCACGATAAACTACGCACATCCTCCCGTATACAGGCAGTCCCCAGGTTAGTATATATTTTACCTTTCTATGCATATAAAACACTTAAGAAACGTATGTATTTCAATAATTAAACTGCTGCGTTGCTTAGTAATAATTGTAGCTTTCATCGGGGCAGGGCATTTCACATGCTCCATTATTCTCACTTTATCCTTTAAAATTGTTCCGATCGTTGACCGACTGTAGTCTAACGCTTTTCGAATGACCGATGGCGTTTCACTTCTTTCCAAACGCTTTATTATTTCCACTTTATTTTCAATCGTGATTGCTTCCTGTCAATGGAACAGAAACACTGCGGGCGGCAGGTCCCAACCTCTGCTGGCTCTCAAGGACCACCACACTGAGCCAGGCTAAATGGGACAAGTGGGGGCTGTGCTGGGTATGATAACACATCCTTGTACAGCAACCACATATTCACCACAGCAATGTGGATTCTAAAGGAAAAGTTCTAATACTAGAACATAATCCGGAAAGCAAGGAAAATACTAAGACTTACTGACCATCCAGTGATAAGGAAAAAATACCAGCCGTTGCTTGGATTAGTCTCTTAACTGCCCTGTGCAGTTCCTTTCGCAGGTTTCTTGTAAATTCTGAAATATAATGAAACAAACCGTCAGCTGATTTTTGAAAAAGGACACTCAATGGTGAAACATATGAAGCACTGAGAAAAGGGGCTGGAAACGTCCTAAGACAAATCCGCTCCAAATTATCCTCCCAGTCTTCCACACATCCTTGCTCATCTATTGTTAACTCAAGGATTTGTCCACCTCTTTTTTTTTAAAAAGATAAATTTAAGGAATAAATCCTAACCTTTTCTGCAACAGCCACTTTCCAAGAACATCTTATTGAAAAAAAAGTTATACTGACAAAAACCTTGACTGTTTCACTCTCTACAGATGCTGCCTGACCTATTGAGTATACCAAACACTCTCTATTTTGCTTGCTGTAGTTCATTTGATGTATCTGAGTGTATAACATGAGATGTGAAGTTTTGGCTACCATCAGGTGTTAACTATCTGCATGTATAATTGCAAGTTGAGAGGTGAAATTGCTTATGCAGGTGCCTGAGGCCTGATGAAATAGGCCAAAAGTCAGCATGACTTCCTTAAGGGAAATCTTACCTGAAAGATCCGTTGAAATTGTTAAATTGTTTGAGGAAATAACAGGCAGGATAGACAAAGGAGACTCTGTGGATGGTCAGAAGGGCTTTGACAAGATGCCAGATGAGGCTGCTAAACAAGGCAAGAAGATAGGACACTACTACACAGTACAAGCCCTCAATCTGGAATTGCTCAACCCAACTACACCAGACCTGCTCCCTAGTCCACACAGCATCCTGATAAATCTCCGCTGCACCCTCCCTAAACTTCTGCATCCTTCCTATAGTGAAGTGACCAGAACTGAACACAATACTCCAAGTGTGACCCAACCAGAGTTTTAACCAGAGCTACAACATTACCTAGTGGCTCTTGAACTCAGTCCTCTGACTAATGAGAGCCAACACACTGTACACCTTCTTAATCACCGTATCAACTTGCACGGCAACTTTGAGGGATCTATTGATGTGAGCCCCAGGATCCCTCTGTTTGGTCTAACCAGAGCTTTATGGAGTTGTAATTTTACCTCCTGGCTCTTGTCCCCCAACAATGAAGACCAACACACCAGACAACTTCTTAACCACCCTATCAACTTCCGTGGCAATTTTGAAGGATCTATGGACATGGAACTCAGGATCCTATGTTCTTCATGCTGGTGACGGGAGATCCAGCCTGCACAGACCAGCCCCCAACTCAACACGGTACCCAGAACCAGTGCCTCCTCCCCTTGTGACAGGAGGGCCTGGTTCATGTATCAACCGAGCCATGCAGCTCCCCTGCCTTCGGTCGCACCAATGAACCAGACTTCCCAGTATTTAGCATGACCAATGTCTAATAGGGTCTTGCGAACACATGAAAATGATTTAAGGCAAACATCTGCAGCATCTGTTAGACCTGGAGACCAAGCACATCGCCATCTCATCGTAGCCTGTTTTCTGCTGTCCTCGCTGGTGAACACTGAAGCAAATTATTTCCCCGCCTACTGTGACTCCAGGCCTGTTTCCTCTTTCATCCCTGATCGGTCCTACCTTCACTCTAGTCATCCTGTTTTGCACATAGGCGTAGAACATTGTGAGACAAAGCAGTAATGGTCCTACAATTGTACGGCAAGGGGAACAGACTGTTTCTTGTAGATCATCATTACTTGGCATCTTATGTCGCAACTAACCTGATGCATAGCAGCTAATGTCTGAATGTGGCCCAAGTTTTCCTGTATGTCATTCTGCATTGCTTTATGGCAGTGGGTTGGGAACCAGGAACCAGCAGGTTTACAAGTAGATGATGGGTGTAACACGAATGTAAGGAAGGACAATGTAATGGTACAAATGAAGACAGAGTAAAAGAGTTAAATTGTAACAGAGGCAAAATTCAAAAGGGCAAAGAATGCAGGACTGAAGGTGCTGAATTAAAATGGGCATAGCAGTCAGAATAAAGTGGACGAACTCATGGTGCAATTAGAGATTGGTCAGTGTGATGTTGTGGGCATCACTGAGTCGTGGCTGAAAGAAGGTCATAGTTGAGAGCTTAACATCAAATGATACATTCTGTATCGAAAGGACAGGCAGGAAGGCATAGACAGTGGGGTGACTCTCTTGGTAAGAGATGGAATTACATCTTTAGAAAGAGCCGACATAAGGTCAGAGAATGTCGAATCTTTGTGGGTGGAGTTAAACAGCAAATGTAAAAAAAATTATAGGAAACATTTATAGGCCTCCAAGTAGTAGCCAAGGTGTGGGGTGTTGATTGCAAAGGGAGCTGGAAAAGGCATGTAATAAGAGTAATGTCACAATTGTAATGGGGGGACTTCAATATGCAAGGGGAATGGAAAAATCAGCTTGGTGTTCGATCACAAGAGAGGAAATTTGTTGAATGTTTACGAGATGGCTTTTTAGTAGCTTGTGCTTGAGCCTATTCAGGAAAAGGCTATTTTAGATTGGTTGGGTAATAACACATATCCTATTAGAGAGCTTAATGTAAAGATACCCTTAGGAATCAGTGATCATAATATGATTGAATTCATACTCCAATTTCAGAGGGAGAAGCATGTCACATGTATTATTGGAAAATATATTATGCATTAGCAGCATTCTATATAACCACGACTACTGAGTATTTACTATGCATTTATTCATTTACTAGATACATTGTATTCTTAGGTATATACTATGGCATTTAAGAATATCTGTGTATTATTAGCAGAAATACTATGGCATTTAAGAACACCTGTGTATCATTAGCAGAAATGTGCTTAGCTGAAATGTACTCTATATATTATACAATAGAATGGCTTATGAAGAGATAACGGTGGCAGACAGGATGATACGAACAGGCAATGGAATGTTGAGGGAGGCTAAGGGAGGCTGACTGAGAAACAACCATGGCCAGGAATGAGGCCCAAGATGTGAACTGGAAAGAAATAATGGTGGCGAATTAAGAGCTAGTCAAGAGCAATTGATTAGTTAATGTATAGGTGATATGCAGCTACAGAATGATTGGATATGTTAATGCGATTAAGATAAGAAGATTGCTATAAAAAATGCTATGCACAATGATTGGCGGGCAATCAGTGACTAGCTCAGTGATTGTCTCAGCTTTGGTTTGCAAATTAAAGCTTAAAACTTCTTGAAGGATCTTCTGCGTCTCCTGGTGGTTTGTGAGAAACGGAAAAGCACGACAGTATCAGTATTGCAATGGAATAAAGGGAATTGCAGGGGCATGAAAGAGGAGCTCGCCCAGGTGGATTGGAGAAGACGGCAGAGCAGAGATAGCTGAAGTTTCTGGGACTAGTTCACAAGGCACAGGATAGATATGTCCCAGAGGAAGAAGTTCTCAAATGCCAGGGGTAGGCAACTGTGGCTGACAAGGGAAGTTAAGAACTAAATAAAAGCCAAGGAAAGGGCATATAAGGTAGCAAAAGTGAGTGGGAAGTTGGATGATTAGGAAGCTTTTAAAATCCAACAAAGGCAACAAAAAAAAGCTGCAAGAAGGGAAAAAATGAAATATGAGGCAAACTAGCCAATAATATAAAGCAGGATACTAGAAGTTTTTTCAGTTATACAAAGAGTAAAAGGGAGGTGAGGTGAGAGTTGATATTGGACCATTGGAAAATGATGGTGGTGAGGTAGTAATGGGGGATAAAGAAACGGCAGATGAACTTAATAGGTACTTTGCATCAGTCTTCACTGTGGAAAATACTAGCAGTGTGCCAGAAGTCCGTGAGCATCAGAGAGTAGGAGTGAGTGCAATTGCTATTAGTAAAGGAAAAAGTGCTAGGCAAACTCAAATGTCTTAAGGTGGATAAGTCACTTGAACCAGATGGACTACATCCTGGAGTCCTGAGAGAGGTTGCTGAAAAGATAATGGGTGCATTGGTCATGATCTTTCAAGAATCACTTCATTCTGGCATGGTCCTGGAGGACTGGAAGGTTGCAAATGCCACTCCACTCTTTAAGAAGGGAGGAGGGCAACAGAAAGGAAATTATAGACCAGTTAGCCTAACCTCAGTGGTTTGGGAAAGTGCTGGAGTCTATTATTAAGGATGAGGTTTCGGGGTACTTGGAGACTAATGATAAAATAAGTGAAAGTCAGCATGGTTTCTGTGAAGGGAAATCTTGCCTGAAAAATTTGTTAGAGTTCTTCGAGGAAGTAACAAGCAGGGTGGACAAAGGAGAGGCAGTGGATGTCATTTACTTGGATTTTCAGAAGGCATTTGATAAGGTGCCACACATGAGGCTGCTTATAAAGATAAAATCCTATGGGATTACAGGAAAGATTCTGGCATGGGTAGATAGGCAGGAGGCAGCAAGTGGGAATAAAAAGGGTCTTTTCTGTTTGATTGCCAATGACTAGTGGTGTTCCTGAGGGGTCAGTATTGGGACTGATACTTTCACATTGTTTTTACATCGCTTTGTGGCAAAGTTTGGGAATGATACGAAAATCGATGGAGGGGCAGGTAGTGCTGAGGAAGCAATGCAATTGCAGCAGGAGTTAGACAAATTGGAAAAATGAGCAAAGAAGTGGCAGATGGAATACAGCGTCAGGATATGTACAACAACGCTTTCTGGAAAAAGGAACAAAAGTGCAGACTATTATCTATATGGGGAGAAGGTTCATACATCAGAGGTGCAGAGGAACTTTGCACAACCCCCCACAACATAAATTTACAGAAGGCAAGTGCAATGTTGGCATTTATTTCAAGGGAATAGAATATAAAAGCAAGGAGATAATGCTGAGCCTTTATAAGGCACTAGTCAGGCTGCACTTGGAGCATTCTCAACAATTTCGGGCCCCATATCTCAAAACGGATGTGTTGTCATTGGACAGAGACCAGAGGAGGCTCATATGGATGATTCTGGGAATGAAGAGGTTAACATATGAGGAGCGTTTGGCAGCTTTGGGCCTGTACTCACTAGAATTTAGAAGAATGCAGAGGGATCTCATTGAAACCTACCGGATATTGAAAGGACTAGACAGGGTGGATGTGTAGAAGATGCTTCTTATGGTAGGAGTGTCCAAAACTAGAGGGCACAGCCTCAAAATTGAAGGATGACCTTTTTGAATAGAGGTAAGGAGGCATTTTTTTAAGCCAGAGAATAGTGAATCTGTGGAATCCTCTGCCACAGAACGCAGTGGAGGCCAAGTATATTTAAGGTATAGTTTCCTGATTGGTCAGGGCATCACAGGCAGGTGTGTGGGGTTGAGTAGGATCCAGAATCAGCCATGATGGAATGGCAGAGCAGACTCGAAGGGCTGAATGGCCTATTTCTGCTCCTATGTCTTATGGTTTACATTGTTTGAGGAGTTGCAAAGGTTGTGCTGCCTAACTTACCAGATGATTCAGATCCTACTATGATAAAATATCTTGATGGAAAGGCAACACTATTTTTAAAAGGTAGGTTTTGAGCGGAAGGAGGGTGGTATTCCCGGAAGTACATAAATAACTACAGAATCAATCTATATACAAATTTTATAGGCTTGATCTTTCACAGTAAGATGAAGGAGTTTAAAAGTCTCACCCTGCAACCCTCGCTGTTCCAGTGGAGCAGTCTGGACATAGATGTACGATTTCAGCTTCTCTCGTTCAACGGCCTGTGTGTCAAGGGTCACATTATCACCTAATGCCAGAATTTCATAGGTAAGATATATGCATCCGCTAAAGGAGACAAGAAAAGACAATGTAATTCACATCAACAAAACACAAACTTCAAGCTGTTTCTAACATTCACGTCTCCTTTGCCTACATAAGATTGGAAACAGAAAGCTACTGAGTATTGACAAGCACTGCTTTTGGCCAAATCCCCAACTACATGAACAGCCACAATTAGCAAGTCCAGTTGGCTTGCAACTGAAGTAAATGACAGTAAACAGTCAGAGGGTAATACAGCACAGAAACAAGCCCTTTGGCCCAACTTGCCCATGCTGACCCAAGGTGTCCACTTAAGCTAGTCCCATTAGATCAAATGCAATCTGACTAAACATCTCAAATGATAGCAAGGAAGCAGGAGATGAGACAACCATGCTGACAAGGGAAGTCAAAGACATCATAAAAGCAAAAGACCGGGCATATAATATAGGAATATTTAGTGGGAAGTTTTTGTCAGATATATAAAGAGTAAAATGAGACAAGTGTAGACATCGGATTACTGGAACGTAACACTGGAGAGGTAGCAATGGGAAACTAACAAATGGTGGATGAACTGATGATGGGAGTTGAGTCAGTTTTCATTGTGCCAGAAATTTTAGTGCGTTGGGGGGGGGGGGGGGGGGGGGAGCAAAAGTGAGTGTAGTCATTATTACCAAGGAGAAGGTTCTTTCTAAGACTGAAAGGTCTGAAAGTGGTGTTGTTTATTTGGATTTTTCAGAAGTCTTTTGATAAGGAGCCGCACATAAGGCTGCTTTAACAAGATAAGAGCAAATGGTATTACAGGAAAGATACCAACGTGGATAGAAAATTGACGACTGGCAGGAGGCAGAGTGGAGATAAAGTGGCCATTTCTTGTTGGCTACCGGAGACACGTAGTGTTTCACACTGGTCGGTGTCGGGACTGATTCTCTTCATGTCAGCGATTTACTCGAAGGGTTTGATGGCTTTGTGGCCAGGTTTATAGACAATATGAAGATTGGTGGAAGGGCAGGAAGTGTGGAGGAGGCAGGGAGTCTGCAGAAGGATGTAGACAGATTGGAGAATGGGCAAAGAAATGGCAGAAGGAATATGGTGTAAGGAAGTGTGTAGTCACTTCCCTACAGAAGGAATAAAAGCATAGACAGATTTCTAAACGGGGAGAAAACTCGGAATTCAGAGATGCAAAGGGATTAGGAGTCCTTGTGGCAGGTTCCCTAAAGGTTAACTTGTAGTAATAAGGAAGGCAAATGTAATGTTCGCATTCATCTTGAAGGACTATACTATAAAAGTGAGGATGTATTGCTGTGGCTCTATAAGGCATTGGTTAGATGGCACTGTGAGCAGTTTTGGGCCTCATATTTGAGAAAGCATTGTTGGTAGTCCAGAGGAGGTTTACGAGAATAACTCCAGGAATGAAAGAGTTAACTTATGAGGACCATTTGATAACTCTGGGACTGTACTCACTGGAGTTTAGAATAATGGGGCAGGGCAGCGGGTTCTGTTTGAAACCTAACAAATATTGAAAGGCCTAGACAGAATGGACATGGAGAAGATGCTTCCAATAGGGCAAAAGTCTCAGACCAGAGGGCTTGCCCTCATTCCTTTAGCCAGAGGATGGTAAATCTACAGAATTCATTGCCACAGCTGGCTGTGCAAGCCAAGTCATTGAGCATATTTAAAGGGGTGGTTGATAAATTGTTGATTAATAAGGACATCAAAAGTTATGGGGAGAAGACCAGGTAATGGGGGTGAGAGGGATAATAAGTCAGCCGTGATCAAATAGCAAAGCAAACTTGAGGCGCTGAACAGCATAATTCTACTCCTATGTCTTATGGCCTTTCAAGGTTCAATGATAGCGACTAGAAACTGTTCTACTCTTCTGTTTTATACCTCTGGTTGGATCTGCTAAAAGATGGTTTTGTGTCAATGCAGTCATCAATACAGTGCAGAAAAAGCCAGGGAGCATTACCAGGGAAAGCTCGGTACGTGAGACTGTTCACAGAGCCAGTGAAAAGGAGGGGACCCTTCTGGGTGCCCACAGCTACACCCTGAGTTTGGAGAAAGTGGGAGGAACCGAAAGAGAAATTGTTGAGGGTGAGGACCTGTTCCGCCAGATGGAGGGTGGTGGTGGCGGTAGTGGAGGGGAACTGTTCGGGTCTATTGTTGAGAAAGAGGTGGAGACCTTTGAGGCCTTCTTGATGGGGACAGACGTGTATAGGGACTGAACATCCATGGGGAAAGTGAGGCATTCAGGCCTGGGAAATTGGCTGAGGAGATTGAGAGCATGTGAATTGTCACGGATGTAAATGGGAACGAACCAAGCAGGTTAAAATGGAGTCGAGGTATGGATGTGAGCATTTATCTACAACTCTTCCAATCACTCAATTTATTTTTATACTCCATTCATACACATTATTAAATATATTAATACAGAATTGTATATTATAGATGATAACGGGGGCCATACAAACTGGATTGAGTCTTGGGAGGAGGTGACCGTGGTGATTGATGAAGATATGGCAGTGGATATTGCCTGATCTGTACTACACCCTACAGCCTATAATAGCAATGGACATGTTGTCACCTACAATGCACAGTTCTGTTCTATAAAAATTGTAGAGGATTATTTGCACCTTTCTTCAACATGCCTCAATGCCCATTGAAGGATTATTTACAAAATGGCAGGTCAGTGAAAAGGAACACTGAAAAGAAATCGCAGACAGAAACACCAGAGGCTTCTGCAGATACTGGAAATATAGAGCAACACACAGAAAACGCGGAGGATCTCAGCAGGTCAGGCAACATTTATGGCACAGGTCCAGTTTTAAAAACTACTAGGAAATAATGCATTCATCAATGTTCAACTAGAAAAAAAGTCTTCTCAATATTTGGTTAACCATTTCACTGCCTGTTTCCATGCACACATGAATCTGGAGGCCAGGCCCAATCCATTGCTGAGATCCATGTAGTTCAGATGTGGCTTAACATGTGGCAAAATAACTTCAAAGGATGCTATCCATCCAACAATACTTACCCCAAAATGGCAGGCACAGCATATCTTCCAATTTTTCCTGCCAAAACATAAAGGAATTCAGAATGATACATTTAGCAGTAAAGTTATGAATCGTGAATTAAAGAGAAAAACACTACGTACACTGAATGCCAAACAGTTGGGTTTGCAAATTCCAAAATGATCATACTTTCCTTCAGAATAAATGAATTTTTATAAAACACTCAATCTATGCCTCTTATCTTGTACACCACTATCAAGTTAACTCTCATCCCCCTTCACTCCACAGAGGTAAGCCTTAGCTCCCTCATAAAACATGCTCTCTAATCGAGGCAACATTCTGGTAAATCTAAAGCTCTGATATCCTTCCCCAACCAGAAACGGACAATATTCCAAGTGTTCCTCTCATCCAAGCACAATTGAGAAAGTAATGAAACACTTGCATTAAACATGGCTTGCAAAGTAATTTGCAGAAGAAACAAAAGTTAATCAATGATGTGTTCAGTGAATTATTTACATATGATGCCAAACCAGCTGCTAACCGATACCTTATGGAGATACAAATATTAAAGAACTCGTTAAGCATTGAAGGCAGAAGGAGAACAACCAACTCATCAAGATGTGACCTTCGGAAGGATCTGAAATTATAATTTCTCCCTTCTTCAACCTTCACCCCCCCTTATTTGGATGGGCTGGAAGGTCCATTCCTTCAGCGTACGTGGCCACGTCTCGGCCTGGCATGGATTTGACTGGGAAGCAGGAGCTGCATGTTTCGCCAACACAAGTGAAGGGGCACATTACTGAGAGAGAACCAGAGCAGTTCTTTTACAACTCCTGGCATCATTTTACAGAGTTTCCAGTACACACCTACACGATGGAAGCTCAGTTACAGATTTGCTCAGAGGAATGTAGTTGGAAAGACTGAAGAATTCATCCAACAAAAATATTAATCAATAGTAACAGATAATCAAATTAAAGAAGTACAGAACGTGTGGAGAGAGCATTCTTCAATGCATAAATCTTGTTTAATTCTTACTAAACAAAAATACACAGTAAATCTCTGATAATCAGCACACGCAGGAGTTTGACAATGCCATACCAGCCAACTGTCTAGACTTGCGGATATCATTTTCAATTAATGGAGTTCAACCCAGATAAGTGTGAGGTGGATCATTTTGGTAGGTCAAATATGATGGCAGAATATAGTATTAATGGTAAGACTCTTGGCAGTGTGGAGGATCAGAGGGATCTTAGGGTCTGAGTCCATAGGATGCTCAAAGCAGTTGCGCAGGTTGACTCTGTGGTTAAGAAGGCATACGGTGCATTGGCCTTCATCAATCGTGGAATTGAGTTTAGGAGCCGAGACAGAATGTTGCAGGTATATAGGACCCTGGTCAGACCCCACTTGGAGTACTGTGCTCAGTTCTGGTCGCCTCACTACAGGAAGGATGTGGAAGCTATAGAAAGGGAGCAGAGGAGATTTACAAGGATATTGCCTGGATTTACAAGGAGTAAAATTTTTTAATTTTTTAATTCATGATTCATAACTTTACAAGGAGCTCTCTTGGACCACCTACACCTCCTTGATAGTAGGGAGGGCTCAGTAGTGCCTGTATTATCTCTGGAGTTTTAAGAGAGCAAATCTGCCCCACAGGCTGCTGGTAAATCTTTATCAATGTGTGATTGAGGGCCTACCGACCTACTGCATGATTGCACAGTACACTAGCTGCAACAAGATCAACCAAAAGCACTTCAATGAATGATCAGGACTGCACAGAACATCACTGGGCCAGTACCACCAGATACTGAAAATCTACAACGCACAATGTCGATAGCAAGCTCACAAAATCGTGACGGACTTATGACACCCCAGTAATCTGTTCTTCAATCTCCTACCATGCAGCAGAAAATACAAAAACATCTTTGCATGGACATCCAGGCTGAAAAACCGCTTTTCCCCAGGGCTGTTGTGCAACTGAACAATGCCCCCCCCCCCCCCACCCATAGTCACTATGGACTTTCTAAATGCAATGCATGGGCACAATTGTTGATGTTGTTTCATATTTAATCACTGTATTTTATAACATGGGCAGTGCAACACTTGAATGGAGCAACCACTGTTTCTTATCATTTTAGAGATGTTTTGAATTCAGTTGTAACTTACTCTGAATAACTCACACATTATTTTAAATGTAGTCATTGTGTTTTTAGTAATTGAGTTGCCAGTTTACTGTTTTGCAGTGAATGGAGTGGCACTGTAATCTCGTTGTCTCCAGCAATAACAATAAAATTCTAACTAACTGATACTTACAGAAAAGTGCTAGTCAAAAGGCTACTTATATCATGAAGGATTCCACCCACCCTGCTCATGGACTATTTGTCCCCCTCCCATCAGGGAGGAGGCTACGTAACATCCATGCCAGGACCACCAGACTCAAACAGTTAAGCTGATCTACACCTCCACCTACTAACCCACCCCTCCACCCCTACCCCCACTTTATCATTTCTGTCAGTCATCTGACGTGCAGACTCTCCTATACATAGCGTCACTTTATGGACATGTAATCAATCTGTGTATAAAAGCTATCTTATGTATTTATATTTATTGTTCTTTTAAATTATTGTGTTCTTTATTTAGTGGGGTTTTTTTTGTACTGAGTCGGATCCAGAGTAACAATTAATTTGTTCTCCTGGAAATTACATTAAACAATCTTGACTCCTGAATCAACTCCTACAGTGGGAAACCAATTGTTAACAACTGCAGAAAGCATGTAAGTTGGTAACGTTGAATGAAAGCTACAAAAACAAGAAGCTTTAGATGATACATTAGAGAAAGAGCAGAACAGAATATGATAACCAGAACTCAAGACAATATATACTTAAGAAAGGCTTCTGGGTAACAGAGCAAATGTCTTTCAAACCACAACGTGGAGTCATAAACATTAAAGGATCACTGATAAATCTGAATAACACAATCAAGTGTGCCTTCTTCCCCCAGAGACTGTCCTTCACAAGGAACTGAAAAAGAAAGATGTTTTTAAGAGGAAACTAGACAAGTAAGAAGAAGTAAATTAAAAATAACTAGAGAGAAGACCAACTACAACAATGTGACCAGTTTCTTTGGGGTATACCCTGCAAAAATGACAGTACACTTTTCAGATTAAAATAACTCAATTTTTAGGTAATGCCCTTTTGATAGCCTATTCTCTTTGAAGGTAATCCTTTCTGGAAAATTAAATATGCCTTTACAGATACAGACCAAAGAATGTAAAAGGCTTTATCAGAAGCAACACGGTAGATACAATGGGGATGCTCACTCAGCAGAGTTAAGACTCAGAATGAAAGCAACACGTTGCAATTCTGCCACAACGGGAGAGAACAGCTAAAAACGAGAGCTGAAATGTCAACAATTCCTTCCATAATTCAAAGTCAAAGCAAATGTATTATCAAAGTACGTGTATGTCACTACTTACTACCTTGACAGTCATTGTCTTGCAGACATTTACAGGAAAATAAAGCAATACAACAGAATTTATAAACATGTTGCTTGACCTGCTGAGTTCCTTCAGAGTTCCTTTGTAGCTCACTGTTCATTTTGATACTAAACTCCAGTTATCTCACATAAAATCAAATTTCTTATGAACTTTTTAAATTTATAATGTTGGTTCTTGAAAATGCCCAGCCCTTGTTACTTTGCCTGCTCTAGTTTTCAATTTATCTTCACCAGCTATTTAAGTATCTACCACTGCCCCCCTGCAGACTTACTGCTTAGCTCAGCTCACTCTGGCCTCCTGCACCTTCAGACCATTGTATCTCCCTTTAATTAAGTTGCTGATACTGGTTTTGGACCAGGGTTGATCACCCTGAGGGTATCCAAAATCCAACCGTGAAGTCACTATTTATTTGAGAATTCTTCCACAGGATCTCTTAAACATTCTTCATTACTCATGACCATATCTAAAACATGGTTCAGAACCAGGTAGGTTCTGAAATACACTACTACAGTATAAGAAAAAGTGTACTGCTTCTTTAAGCACTCTACAAATTATTCTTCAAGGATTCTCTTGTTGGTTTAGCTTATCCAATGAATGTATAGATTAAAATCTCCCATAATTGCTTCAACTGTGCTCCACCTCATCCAGATGCCTGAGGTCCATATTTGACAACACAACCTTTGTATCTCAAACAACGAAGCAATTCAGAATGACTTACAGGAATATCTAGGCCACCTTCAGGCACAGGCATCAGGTTAGTTGCAACATAAAATGCCAAGTAATGGCAAGAAGCAATCTTGTTCCCTTGCTGTACAATTGTATGACCATTACTGCCCTGTCCGGCAGCTCATTCCGAAAACACACCACCTTCTGCGTGAAGAAGCTATTCTTGATGTCCTGGAAAAAGACTACATACTTTCATCCTGTCTATGTCCCCGCGATCTCGTGTTCCTCATGGCCTTAGTTACCTGAAGTCAAAACTTTTACTGGAATCCAGGAGGCTGAAAGATGGGAGAACTGGTGTGTTCAAGCTTACATTAGGTTTGACTTTACAGCACAGAAGGCTGCAGAAACAGGTCAGGGTGGAAGTGGGACGGAGCCACTTGAAATCTCCGCCATGGCTGCTTGTCTGAGTGCTGCTTTGAATCTCAGGAGGCAGATTACTGGTAAACACCACTTGTGAAAATTTTATGCTCATTTTCCTACTGAGTACGAGTAGACTCTGTAGGCAAATGGCTAGACTGAATCCATCATGCCTGTTTGTGGACAGCACATACCTGGAGAGTTGTTCACACTGAACTGAAACATAGACACCACTCACACAGCCTGGTAGAGACACAGCTGATTCTGGAGCGTAGTCTTCATCCCTGTAACCAGGATGTTGTTAGGACACACTCTTCATACAGTGGATTCTCGAAATTACGTTAGATGAAGAGAATGGATTCAAATCTGGCTGCTGAGATGTTGGAAACCCAAAGTCCACACCACCATTTTGGCTGATGTGCCAAATGCTTCAGTCTTGTCCCTGACAGTGTTCTTTGGGCTTGCAATGGTATTTTTAAAATATTAATTTAACAATATAGCCCGGAGTAGGCGCTTCGAGACAATCGGCCCTAGCAACCCCGGCAAACTCATTAACTCTAAGCTAATGATGGGACAGTTCACAATGACCAATTAACCTACCTGAAACTCTTCGGACTGCGGGAGGGAACCAGAGGACCTGGAGAAAACCCAAGCATTCCACGGGGAGGACAAACAGAGACCCCTTACAGAATGGCTCCAGAATTGAACTGGGGATTGCCCCAAGCTGTAAAGGACTGCTCTAACCACTATGCCACCGTGGATGAAATGAGAATGAAGGTGCCTATGGAGGCTCCTCTAGTCATCTCCCTGAACCCATCATCCACTATCCGCTGTCTCCCAATTCCAGCATTCATCCTCCCCCAGTTGGGTCCACCTGCCCATCTTCCCCCTCCTCAACTGGCTCCACCTATCACCTGCCAGCCTCTCCCTCACCTCCTCACCACTGGCCATCTCCCCTCCACATTCCCGATCCTGATATGTCGACCATTCCTTTGCCCGCACAGACGCTGTCTGACCTGCTGATACCCTCCATCGCTTTTTTCATCAATTGTTTCAGTGTTCATAACAGCTCTTGCCCAGCTGTGTCAGGACTGTAGAACTTTGACCAAACCTAGTGATTACTGGATGACTCAGTCCTGTCCAGAACGTGCATCAGCCTAGTACTGTAACAGACATAACATGCTAATGATCCTGAGTTTTAGCTTCACTTCATCTTCTACAATCCTCCCCGGACCAGCTGGCCTCCTGGCTGACTGTAATAGTAGAATGCAGGATTAGGAAAGATTATGATGTTGAAAGGTGGGGTAGAATATCGTTATGCCACTGATTCTCCACAGCACCTCATACCCAGTTTTGATCTGAATCTGAACAGGCAGGACAATGGAGATACTCCACACAAAAAAATGTAACCAGGACTTGCGATGGTTGGCTCTACTAGTACCAGTATTCAGGATCCTGCTAATGGTGGAACCACTGGGTCATTAGAACAAAGAACTGAGAACAGTACAACACAGGAACAGGCCCTTCAGCCCACAAGGTTGTGCCAAACCAGTTAACTTCATAATCAAAGAGCCAACTAACCTAATCCTTTCAGCCTAAACAATGTCTATATTCTTCCAGTTTCCACATTCTTGTGCCTATCTAAATGTCTCTTAAAAGTCTCAAGTAAAGTCCTACGGGGAGAGGACAAGCGAGGACTCTTGCTCCTTCAAGCAGTGTGTAATGTTTAGCAGTGTTGATTCAGTAGCAAAAGGACAGCAGCAGATGGGAACTAAGAGGCTGCCATGCTCGTCTCTGCCCTTCTGCTCCAGGGCCAGGCCATTTCTTTCCTGGTGGATTTCTGATTAAGTTACAGAGACCACCACCACCACAACCATAAGGCATCCAATTACAGTAAACCTACACTAACTCCTCTCTATTCCCCTTACAGATCCATAGACTCTTCCCCCAGAGACTTTTCCATTCACCTACACCTGGGATCATTTCCAGCTGCCAATTAATCTACTAATTACCAGAGAACATGCAAAGTCCACATAGATAGCAGCGGTCAGATCAAATGTAAGTGTTGTGAGACAGCAGCACTCTATACTCCACTGACAATGAGAAACATTGGGCAGAACCTCATCTGCCCCCACTTGGAAGAGATGCTGTGATAGTGACCGCTTTCAAGAAAAGAGACAAATCGGAGACTGGAAACTTCAAGGGGTCTTCGTGCAGTCTTCCACACGGAAAGTGATCAGAGACACTTACATCTGTGTTCAACGCTCTGCTCTGCAATCTGCAGTGTGGATTCCAAAGGACAATACTCACATTGAGAAGCTGCAGTCCAAGTCATTGTTGACATGTCCCTGAAGCTTGTGAGAATAGGGCTTAAATTAAATATACACAGAGTAAGGGTCCTCTGTTCATTTGTGGAACACGGCCTGATAATTAAGGTTCCCTGGAAATCTGAACTAACAGCACCCACGTTGGCTCAGCTGTAGAAATACAATACCCAGATGATTCAGCTGTCTGAGACCAAAGATCAACATCTCAAAAACAACACCAAGCTTATGTCAACCTGACCCTCATCAACGATGACAACTAGACAGCAAACACAGAGCAGATGGGAGGGCTGGTAGAACTGGACAAGCATAACCTGAGTCTCAATGTGGACAAGTCCAAAGAGATGATTGTGGACTTTAGGAAGTTGCAGACTGACCACTCCTCACTGCACATACACGGCTCTTCTAAAAGCTCTCCTTAGCGTTAGGAGCACTAAGTCTCTGGGAGTGCACATAATGGACGATCTCACCTGGTCCTTCAACACCTTTGGTAGCAAAGCATTATCCTATGGTCAAGAAAGTATAGCAGCATATCCATTTCCTGAGGAGATCGAGGCATGTGAGGCTCCCCCGACCAGCTGCGTCACCATCTGGTATGGGAATCGCAAGCCGCTGACTGCATCAATTTGACCGGATCGTGAAGACTGGTGTCTCTTTCACCCATTAGAGATACTTATCAGCAGCGCTGTGTACACAGGACCCTTAGCATCCCTCCCATCAATCCAATAATCTCTTTGATCCCCTACCATCAGGGTGGCAGTATCATAGCATTTGGATAGGGCCCATTAGCCACACTAGCCTCATCAGACACCGAGGACTCACGGGCACTGGAGTGGAAACAAGCCGCCCGATGCCCCCGGTCTGCTCAACAACAGCACAGGTCACTGTGCCAACACTGCCGCTGTCTCTCCTGTCAGTGCAACAACAGGATTAGCGATGGGGGTGTCACCTGTGAGCATTCACATCCCTGATGACGTACTGCGCCTGATTCTCACACTAGGGTATCTACCCCCTAAAAATACCCCTCACCAGCAGCCTGCGCCGGACACCCCTGTTCCCTCACCCATGGTAATCCCACCTCATACCCTCCAACAAACCTCCCCAGACAGGCCGAGGGCCTGTACACAGCGGACGCGTTACTTACTGACGCGTGTCCAGCGGCTGTGGGTGTGGGCAGGAGGGGAGGGCCCGGTGGTCAGCCCCCGGCAGTAGTAGCACACGCAGCGGGCCCGCAGCGCCATGGAGCCGGCGACCGGCCGGTAGGAGCCCCAACTTCCGCTCAGGCGCGGCGCGCTCCGCCCCCGCGCACAACGGCGTGATGACGTCGTCGCGACGCAGACCGCGGCGCAAATCACAAATCTGGCGGGAAACGAGAGAGGATAGAGCCTCGGCACCGGAAAATGTGCACGGTCACTGAAGGGAACTCTCCTGGTTTTTACTAACATCCTCATCTAATACCTTCAGACAGTCTTCTGGGGACGGGAAGACCAGGCGAGGACTAACATAGTGAATTGTAGATCGCTGGGGAGTGTTGCAGAACAGAGTGATGGAGGAGGAGGAGGAGGAGGTACAGCTATGTAGTTCCCTGAAAGTAGAGTCACAGACGGACAGGGTGCTGAAGAAGACTTTCGGCACCCCGGCCTTCATCAGTCAGGCCACTGAGCATAATACTTGGGAGGTCAAGGTGCAATTGTACAAATTGCTGGTCAGACCCCTATCACAAGGTGAGAAATAGCAACACTCCCCAGTGATGCTCCTGCCAGCCGCTCATTGCATGCTCTCACCACTCTCGGGGTGAAAAATTCCCTCCAAGGGTGGAGGGAGTGTTCCACAGGAAGTTTAAGGAGATTCAACATGTCATCAAAGACCATGACAAGCTTCTACAGACGTACAGTGGAAAGTATTCTGATAGGTTGCATCATGGCCTGCCACGGGAACACAAGAGGATGCAGAGGGTGGTGGAGTTGGCTTGTTCTGCTCTCCACACCATCGAGGATGTCTACAAGATGCAAGGTGACGTTCATCATTAAGGATCACCACCATGTCCTCTTCAGGCAGGAGGTACAGGAATTTGTAGACCCACACCTCAGGGCTCATCTTCCCCACTGCCATAAAGTTCTTGACCCAACCTGAAAAATCTGGATTCTACCTCCGATTATATTTACATCAACTTGCACAATGTCATGTTTTATTTTGTTTATTTAAGTATTTAATTTCTGTTTCCCATCTTTGTGCTGCTGCTGAAAAAAGATAATCTTCATGGAATTCATATTTGTGCCCCTGATAATAAATGTGAAACTTGTTTAACCCGCTCACCTTAAATGCGTGTTACACAGTACTTGCTATTTCTATGCTGGGAGGAATACTCTGATTGCCTACCCTATCTATGCCTCTCATACTCTTGTAGACTTGGGGCAGGTCTCCTGTCTTCCATGCTGCAGTGAAAACAGTTGGGGTTTGTCCAACCTCTCCCGAAAGCTCATACCCTCGAGACTAGGCAGCTTCCTACTTCTGGTCCCTTTCCAAAGCTTCCACATGCTTCCTATAACGAAGTGACCAGAACTGCACACCATGCTCCGAGTGTAACCAAGCCAAAGTACCTGCAACATGACTTTCTGACTGTTACACTCAACGTCCTGACCAGTGAAGGCCAGCATGCTGTAGGCCTTTCCCTGCCACCCTGTCAACTCGTGTGGCCACTTTCAGGGAGCTAAGGATTTGGGTTCCAAGGTCCGTCTGTAGATCAATGCTGTTAAGGCTATTCCCATTATATTTTCCCCTCGGAAACTGTAACACCTCACACTTGCTCAAATGAAACTCTATCTGCCACTTTATCGGCCGTGTCTACATCCTCCTGTATCCTTTGCCTGTTCTCTATAGTGTCCACAACTCCATCAATCTTTGTATTGTCTGCAAACTTACTAACCCACCCATCTACATTTTATACAGGTCATATACACAGGCAATGGAGGCCCCAACACCGATCGAAGTGGAACACAACTGATCATGGATAGCACCCTTCCATGAAGACTTCTGAAGCTGACCTCTGACAGGGACAGTCAGCACTGCTTCTCCAGCACGACCTGCTGGCTGTGAAAGGTCAAAGGTAAAAGTAAGCAGTTTTTTTCCACTGAGAATGCGCGAGACTAGCTCTAGAGGTCAGGGGTTAAGGGAAATGTGAAATGTTAAAGGGGAACATGAGGGAACACTCCCTCCACCCTCGGAGGGAATTTTTCACCCAGAGAGTGGTGAGAGCATGCAATGAGCTGCTGGCAGAAGTGGGTGAGTGTGGGTTTGATTTCACCATTTAATAGGAATTTGGATAGGTGCATAGGTGGCAGAGGTATGGAGGGTAATGGTCCAGGTGCACCTCAATCGGACTCGGTTTAGTGATAATTTGGCATGGACTAGGTGGTCTGAAGGGCCTGTTTCTAAACTGTACTTCTCTATATTTCTACAACCTTCTATACAATTCACAACACTACCTACCTTTGCATCATCTGCAGACAGGCATGCTGACCAATGTTGGCTTTAATTTGTAATGACCTTGTAAAATGCTTGACTGTACTCCACATCCAGTCTCTACCACCCCCAACATGGTTTGTCACTACCTCAATCGGGCCCAACCAACCCCTCTCAAAGCCATGTTGACTATCCCTAATCAAATACTTCTTATGCTTCTTCAAATACTCATAAATCCTGTCTCTACGAATCTTTTTCATGGTATCCTCTCCAATAGTAACCCAATGAGTTTAAGGCAGAGTCTTGGAAAAACGGTTTCCCCCTCCTTTGCATTCCAGGTGAGTGATCCTGTGCAGAGGTGAACAAATGCATCACAGCTTTGAGTTGTGTTCCTGAGCAGAGATTAGAGTGACATCTCACCAATCTCTGTTTCCCTCTTCCAACATTTGAATTAGTGTCAAACGTTAATGTGCTATGGAGTCTGACCTGACGCAACATTGAAAGTTGCTTCGAGAAATTAATTATAACTGTGAAACTGATGTGTGCATGTGGTAACATTTGCAGACATGCTCAAACAAACAGATGTTCTGAATTAAGAGATGGTCGTAGGAGGCGGAGGGGCGGGTACGTGATTGCTTTGAGTCAGTGGACTGGGTAATGTTCAATGACCATTGAGCAGCATCCATCATTAGGGATCCCCACCACCCAGGACATGCTCCCACCTCACTGCTGCCATCAGGAAGGAGGTACAGGAGCCTCAGGATTCACACCACCAGGTTCAGGAACAGTTATTACCCCTCAACCATCAGACTCCTGAACCAAAGGGAATAACTTAACTCAACTTCATTTCCTCCAACATTGAAATGTTCCCACAATGTATGGACTCACTTTTAAGGACTCTTCATCTCATGTTCTCGATATTTATTGTTTGTTTGTTTATTATTCTTTCTTTCTTTTTGTATTTGGACAGATTGTTGTTTTTTGCACACTGGTTGAACGTCCGAGATAGGCAGTCTTTCATTGATTTTGTTATGGTTATTATTGAGTAAGCCCAGGAGAAAATAAATCTCAGGGCTGTAGATTTTGACATGCATTTAATAATAAAGTTACTTTGAGCTTTTATGTTGCTTCCCCGTAGTCGGCAGTTTTCCTGTGGAGAAGGAAACCAACCTGAACATTCTGGGAATGGTTCACAGATTGAAGATGAAAGACTCTTCGTGTTATTTAATGTGGAAGTCAATTCTAAAAATATTTGGAGATCTTAGTGTCACATCAGTCGGATTAAGAAACAATGGAATTGTTTTACATCCGTTCTCAGGCTTGGTGCCTGATGTAAGGGGAGGAGAAAGCAGTCGGTTTCACGTGGCCATTCCCTTCAGCGACAAGCATACCCCTTTGGACACTGCTTGTTGACCCCTCAGGGTACAGCCACAGCAGCTGGACAGCATTCAGAGGTGTACCAAATAGTCCATTGTATTTGTCATCAGGATTTTGATAAAGATTTTAGTGGGTGTCATACATAAATCTTACTTCATTAGGAGCCTGAGGAGATTTGGAATGTCACGGAGCATTCTGACCGGTTGCATCACCATCCGGTATGGAGGTTCCAATGCGCAGGATTGCCGGCTCAGACAAAGGCACAACTCTCTCCACCATCGAGGACGTCCTGAGGAAGGCAGCATCCATCATTAAGGAGCCTCACCCTCTGGGTCATCACTCATCACTCCGGTCGGAGAGGCGGCAGAGGAACCATACTCAGCATTTTAGAACAGCCTCTTCCCCTCCACCATCAGATTTCTGAACGGTTTTAGAACAGCCTCTTCCCCTCCACCATCAGATTTCTGAACGGTCTGTGAACGGTTTTAGAACAGCCTCTTCCCCTCCACCATCAGATTTCTGAACGGTCTGTGAACGGTTTTAGAACAGCCTCTTCCCCTCCACCATCAGATTCCTGAACGGTTTTAGAACAGCCTCTTCCCCTCCACCATCAGATTTCTGAACGGTCTGTGAACGGTTTTAGAACAGCCTCTTCCCCTCCACCATCAGATTTCTGAACGGTCCGTGAACGGTTTTAGAACAGCCTCTTCCCCTCCACCATCAGATTTCTGAACGGTCCATGACCCCACCAACAATACCTTACTATTTCTCTTTTGCACTGTTTATTTATTTTAACTTGTCGTCATTTTTACTTCCACTGTACTACTGGCACCAAACAAATGTCACAACAGTCTGTATGTCCGAGATAATAAACCCGATCCTGACCTTGTGCGACGTTAACACATTTTGAAGTTTTTTTTCATTTCCATTCCCCACCGCGTCCCATAGTCACAAAGTAAACACAGACAAGAATTCAATTTCTTTCCAAAATGTCGTCCACTGTTGCTCAGCACATTGCATTGATTTCCCCATTCCTTTTAAATAACCGGCAATTGTGAAGAGACAGCAGAGTGGTGAATTAGATTAATTCTAATTCTTACACACTCAATCATGTACTGTGGTCAGAAATATTGACTGTTTCACTCATTTGTCATTTTGCCCACAATATCTGTTGAGAGCAAAGGACTAATATTATTTCTAAACTCTAATGCAACAAGTTACAATGCACTTAAAATTATATTGTTGGGAGTCTTTTATTAGATGTAGCAATGTGTGTATTATGTTGTATGCACATGTTGTGAAGACACAGGATTTGAAGAAATTGAGACATTTTTGGCGTTTTCACACTCCCTTAATCCCGTTACTAAATAGTTGTCACCCTTCCAATGATTGTTCCAAGATTTGACAAGTCTGAAATCAGCAATTATTTGGAATCATAGTTACACTTACTGTAATATCAGTCAGCTGATGGCCCAAAAAAGCAAAGATCAGAACCAGGTTTAATATCACTGGCGGATGTTGTGACATTTATTAACTTTATGGCAGCAGTACTGATGCACCATCAATAATTCTCGGAGACGGGAGGTGAACGATAGGCTTTTATTCGCTGCAAGAGACCACGATTAGCAGCAAGAGACCATCACACAACATCCTGGAGACTGAGGGAGGAGCAGTGCCTCCAATCGCCTTTATACCGGGGTCTGTGGGAGGAGCCACAGGAGCAGTCAGCAGAGGGGCATGTCCAGACAGGTATATGTAGTTCACCACAAATACAATGCAATACATGATAAATAAACAGAGGGAGAAAAATTGAATTAGAGCAAGTATATATATCTCTAATAAATAAGTTAAAATAAGTAGTGCAAAGATAAAAAAAAAGACATTTTAAAAACTAGTGAGGTAGTGTTCATGGGTTTAACGTCCATGGACGGCAGAGGAGAATAAGCTGTTCCTGAGTCCTGAATGTGTGCCTTGAGGCTTCTGTACCTCCTTCCCGTTGGTGAAAAGCAGAAGAGGGCATGCTCTGGGTGGTGAGGGTCCTTAATGATGGACACCACCTTCCTAAGGCACTGCTCCTTTAAGATGGATACTCCACTGGCTCGTACCCATGATGGAGCTGATATATTTTACAGGATTCTGCAACTTACTTGGATCTTGCACCCCCCTCCCCATACCATATTTGTAGAAGTTTTCAAGTATTTTAGTTGACAAGCCAAATCTTCTCAAACTCCAAATGAAATATAGCCACTGTCTTGCCTTCTTTGTAGCTGCATCATATGTTTAATCCAGGTTAGGTCCTCAGACACCCAGAAACTTGAAATTTCTCACCCTCTCCACTTCTTTTCTTTTAAAATCTTTTTATTATTATTATTATTATTATCTAAAATACAAGAGTACATCGAAGTAAGTAACACTTTCAATGTCTCAAAAGAGAGAGAAAAAAAAACAATAATGGGGATTGAAAAACATGGTGACTCAAAAAAAGAGGAGAAAAGAAAGAAAACCCTACTAAAGCAAGAAAAAAGTGAGAGAAAAAAGAACCCATTACCCTCTCCACTTCTGATCACTCTATGAGGATTGGTCTTACCCTTTCTGAAGTGCACATTCAGCTCCTTGGTCTTGCTGACATTGAGTACAAGGTTGTTGCTGCGACACCACTCCACTAGCTGGTATATCTCACTCCCGTATATCCTCTCATCTCCATCTGAAATCGTGCCAACAATGGTTGTATCATCAGCAAACGTATAGGTGGCATTTGAGCTGTGCCTGGCCACGGAGTCATGGGTGTAGAGAGAGTTGAGCAGTGGGCGAGGCACAAATCCCAGTTTTCAGCATACTGACACATTTTTACTTTTCTTACATATATTATGCTGCACATTAGTATGATGGTTATACACATAGAGTATTAAATTGAGAAAAGTATTATTGGCATAGATAGCTCTGTGAATAAAAGCTTCAACCAATGACGTTAAAACAAAAACCTTCCGAAGTCTGATCAATAAACTTGCTGTCTGTGTCAGATATGGTATTACCCAAACCTTTTCATCAGTCATCAAACAAAACCTTTGCAGAAAATATTTTTGTTTCAAGATTCTTGTTGTTTCAAACATGTCGTACATAAATGAATGGAACGTTTACAGTTGCAGTCCCTTCACCTGGCAACCCTTGCTCCAGCTGAGTTCCCTGTCTTTCCAGCTCTCGAGTTATTACCTGAGTTAATGTAGTGTCAACAACAAAGTTAGTTTTACATTTATAGTGCAGTTTACTTTTGAAAGATACAATGAGACTTCCAGAACAGTATTTTCCCAACAATAGAACTTTAGTAAAACGAAGAATGCTTTTTACCTTCAGTTTCAAAAGAACTAAAACTAAAAGTTTTCTTTCCTTCCCTTCTTTATATCTGCTCAGTTAGGACAGCAGAGATGCCAGGCAGGATTGTGCAAATCTCCTCTTGTGGGGTGTGGGAAGGCAGGGAGACCTCCAGTATCCCTGATGACTAACACTGCGAGAAACGCATCCAGCTGCAGTTTCTAACAATCTGTGCTAAGGAGTTGGAGCTGGAACTGGATGAGTTCTTCCAGATCATTCGGGAGGCTGAGGAGGTGATGGCTAGGACATATAGAGAGGTGGTTACACCCAAGGTGCAGGACACAGGAGACTGGGTGACAGACAGGAAGGGGAAAGGGGTTAAGGAGCCAGTGCAGAGTACCCCTGTAGCCATCCCCTCAACAACAGGTATATCACTTTGGATACTGTCGGGAAGGTTGACCTGACAGAAGAAAGTCACAGTGGTCAGGTCTCTGGCATTGAGTCTGCATCTACAACTCAGAAGGGAAAGGGGGAAGAAGGTGCACACTGTGGTGATCGGGGATTCGTTAGTTAGGGGAACGAACAGGAGGTTCTGTGGGTGAGAACAAGATTCCCGAATGGTATGTTGCCACACTGGTCCAGGGCCTGGGATCGAGTCCTCAGTATTCTTGAGTGGGAGGGTGATCAGCCAGAGGACGTGGTCCTTGTAGGTACCAATGACATGGGTAGGACAAGTGCTGAGGTTCTGCATAGGGAGTTCAGGAAGTTTGGTGCTAAGTTAGGGGTAGGATCCCAGGGCTGTGATCTCAGGATTGCTACCCATGCCACGGGCTAGTGAGGCCAGAAACAGGAAGATTGTACAGTTTAATATGTGGCAAAGGAGTTGGTGTTGGAGGGAGGGCATAAGATTTTTGGATCATCAGGCTCTCTTCCAGGGAAAGTGGGACCTGTACAGAAGAAACAGTTTGCACCTGAACTGGAAGGGGAACTAATACCCTAGCAGGAAGGTTTGTCAATACTACATGGTGAGATTTAAGCTAGAGTCACAGGGGGATGGGAACCAGAGTGCCAGAACAGTTAGCGGAGAGGTTGTGGAGGCAGATGTTGGTAAGACTCAGACAAAGTCAGGAATCAAAAGGTTGCGTGTTGATGTCCCAACAGTGTCCCGAGCTGCCTATATTTCAATAGAAAAAGTAGTGCTGAGGATGAGGTAGCTGGTTTACAAACGGAGGCAACGTTTAGTGAGGAGAGGCTGTTGATGGGGCAGAATCGCAGTCAACAGGATGAGTTGCAATGTAAAAGGTGGACAAAATCAGAAAGGCTGAAAACAGGACTCAAGGTGTTATATTTGAATGCAACGCAGTATATAGAATAAGGTAGGTGAACTTGCAGCACAGTTACACATTGGCATGTATGATGTAGACATCACTGAGCCGTGGCTGAAAGAGCTTGATATTCAAGGATATATATCGTACAATAGTGGTCGCTAACCCATCGATCGCGATCGACTGGTCGATCTTTGAGACTCTCCCAGTAATTCCCAAAAAAAAAGAAAAATAAATACACAGATACTGTTGAGAGATTGTTTCCGGGTTGCAGGGTTTTACTTCCGTTCTTTCTGCCCAGTGAGCATGCGTGTAGCTCCCCCGCCACGCGCTACAGTGTACTTGGCTGCACGAGGGAAACAGATTAGAAGTCCAAGTGATGAGAGGAATAGACAGATGCTTCTGCGGCTGGTTGGGACCTCACTGAACCACTGGTGGAGTTTCCTGTGAGGGAAACACATCATATATAGCTCTGATGAGAAAACTAAGTCTGTTTGCTTCCGTCTGCCATATGTCCTTCCAGCTGTTTTTCCTCCTCTCAGTGCTTTCCCACTGCATCCATTGTCCCTGCTTAGCCAGGGACAGCCTTTGCACTTCTGTCTGACTCGTCTTGTCACCGGACTTCCTCAGCAACCATCTTCCTTCACTCTGGAATCGTGGCCTTGTGCCAGGTGGGTCCACCTGCTGCCAGACCAAAGCCGGCCCTGCCCTGTTGGACTTGCCCCACAATGTCTCTGTGCCTAACGGCTGCACCGCACCAGCTGGGATCCATTTCCGCCCCGTTGAAGAGGTCCCTGCAGTATTACTGTTGGTCTTGTCGTGAGTGTCATCTGTAGACGCACCCTCGAACACTTGAATTCCTCTGAAAGGCCAGTGAAAGGTAGCTCACGGACTCCTTTACTGTAGAGACTGATGTTACTGATACACCTTGGGACACTGAACCTCTTCTTTACAAACGATGTGATGGTTCACTCGAGCTTCTTTACGGTTGTTAGTGGGACATCATAGACAGTGAGTGGCCACATCACCCGGGGCAGGAGTCCGAACTGTAGCTTCAGTTTTCCAGGCAGCATGGTCTTGTTGATGTTATCCAAGCCATTGGCAATGCGTTACTTTAGTTGCTGCACCTGCTCGTTGTCCGTGAGGCTGGCGCTGTGCCATCTACCCAGGCTTTTGACAGACACCGTTGGAATTGGGTCAACACCGACGAAGAACTGCATGACTTTCAGCATTCCCTTGACTATGCAGAGGTTTTGTGACTTGCTGGGTTTGATTTTCATTCTGGCCCGCTTGACGTTTTCCTGCAGCTTTCCAAGTAGTTGCTTGGTGCGTGCTACAGTAGTGGTCAGTGTTGTAATATCATCCTAACGGGGGAAGACAAAGTCCAGCACTTGTTCTTTCACTGCTACCACCTACCTTGAAGCCCTGATAATGACCCCCGTGGCCATTGTGAAGGCCAGGGCTGACGTAGTGCAGCCTGGCATGATGCCATCATCCAGCCTCTGCCTTGTTGTGGTAAAATCTGCTGTTGTGAAGCACGAATGCAGGTCTTGAAAGTACAACTTCCCCAGAGTTGCGATGAGCTCTGGTATCTGGAAGGAGTCAAGTGCTTCCCAGAGGAGTGCATGGGGAATTGAGCTGAATGCAAGGTCCAGGAAGAGATAAGAGATTTCTTTTGTCCTTCTGAGTTGCTTGTATCATGTTAGTATGTTCTAATCACCCAGAGAACCCTGGAATCAGGTCACTGCCACTCTTTGGGTATTAATCGCCTCTGCCACACTACCCTCATGAGCCTCCAAGGAAACCGCAAGACATCTGGTGTGCCCTTATAAAGCCTATATGGTACTCCATTAGGCCCAGGAGCAGATACCGCTCTTGCCTGTTGGACTGCCTTCTCCACTTCCCTCCATGTTGAGGGTCAAAATCCAGGTGGTAGGTGGGGGACTGATTTGGCAGATGACTGATGGAGTGATCATATTCAAGTCAGTGTGAATCTTTTCCAGGTGCTCTCCCAGTTTCTGTTCTGAAGTTTTCAAAGTTCCACTTTTTTCCAGTGTGAAGAGACCTTCAATGAACTTAAAAGGCTCTTTCCTGGTGTGTTTTCGGGCCATCTGAGGTAACTGGTGCTTTGCTGCCTTCGAGAAGATCCCATGAGGTGAGCGTGCTCAAGGCCAAGGACCTTAGAGATGGGACGCCAGCCCGTGATCAACTCATTTCTTGCTGTTCTCGCTGATTAAAGCATCAAGGAAGACTGAAACAGCGAGGCGAGTGCGGAAGGTGATGCCGTCTACCAGCATCTCACTCGCTTGTGCTGGAGGAAGGTGTCTGCATTCGAATGGCCTCTCTTCCTCAGTCCTGTCAGAGGACGGTCCCGATGTTCAGGGTCTGCGGTTAATGGATTGGACTGTAGTTCAGTTGGACTCTTTTGATCTTGTGTTTTTATATTCCATGTTTTTGCTCGTTCTTTCTTGTTGCCGTTTGTGTGATTTGTTTGGGGTTTTTTACACGTGGTGGGGTTGGAGTTGATGTTCTTGTTGCTGTTGGCATGATATTTTTACACATGGGGGGGTTGGAGTTGATGTTCTTGTTGCTGTTTTCATGATATTTTTACACGTGGGGGGGTTGGAGTTGATGTTCTTGTTGCTGTTGGCATGATATTTTTACACATGGGGGGGTTGGAGTTGATGTTCTTGTTGCTGTTGGCATGATATTTTTACACATGGGGGGGTTGGAGTTGATGTTCTTGTTGCTGTTGGCATGATATTTTTACACGTGGGGGGGTTGGGGTTGATGTTCTTGTTGCTGTTGGCATGATATTTTTACACGTGGGGGGGTTGGAGTTGATGTTCTTGTTGCTGTTGGCATGATATTTTTACACATGGGGGGTTGGGGTTGATGTTCTTGTTGCTGTTGGCATGATATTTTTACACCTGGGGGGTTGGAGTTGATGTTCTTGTTGCTGTTGGCATGATATTTTTACACATGGGGGGTTGGAGTTGATGTTCTTGTTGCTGTTGGCATGATATTTTTACACGTGGGGGGGTTGGGGTTGATGTTCTTGTTGCTGTTGGCATGATATTTTTACATGTGGGGGGGTTGGGGTTGATGTTCTTGTTGCTGTTGCCATGATATTTTTACATATGGGGGGTTTGGGGTTGATGTACTTGTTACTGTTGGCATGATATTTTTACACGTGGGGGGTTGGGGTTGATGTTCTTGTTGCTGTTGCCATGATATTTTTACACGTGGGGGGGTTGGGGTTGATGTTCTTGTTGCTGTTGGCATGATATTTTTAAACGTGGGGGGGTTGGGGTTGATGTTCTTGTTGCTGTTGGCATGATATTTTTACACGTGGGGGGTTGGGGTTGATGTTCTTGTTGCTGTTGCCATGATATTTTTACATATGGGGGGTTTGGGGTTGATGTACTTGTTGCTGTTGGCATGATATTTTTACACGTGGGGGGTTGGGGTTGATGTTCTTGTTGCTGTTGCCATGATATTTTTACACGTGGGGGGGTTGGGGTTGATGTTCTTGTTGCTGTTGGCATGATATTTTTACACGTGGGGGGTTGGGGTTGATGTTCTTGTTGCTGTTGCCATGATATTTTTACACGTGGGGGGTTGGGGTTGATGTTCTTGTTGCTGTTGGCATGATATTTTTACACCTGGGGGGTTGGAGTTGATGTTCTTGTTGCTGTTGGCATGATATTTTTACACATGGGGGGTTGGAGTTGATGTTCTTGTTGCTGTTGGCATGATATTTTTACACGTGGGGGGGTTGGGGTTGATGTTCTTGTTGCTGTTGGCATGATATTTTTACATGTGGGGGGGTTGGGGTTGATGTTCTTGTTGCTGTTGCCATGATATTTTTACATATGGGGGGTTTGGGGTTGATGTACTTGTTGCTGTTGGCATGATATTTTTACACGTGGGGGGTTGGGGTTGATGTTCTTGTTGCTGTTGCCATGATATTTTTACACGTGGGGGGGTTGGGGTTGATGTTCTTGTTGCTGTTGGCATGATATTTTTACACGTGGGGGGGTTGGGGTTGATGTTCTTGTTGCTGTTGGCATGATATTTTTACACGTGGGGGGTTGGGGTTGATGTTCTTGTTGCTGTTGCCATGATATTTTTACACGTGGGGGGTTGGGGTTGATGTTCTTGTTGCTGTTGCCATGATATTTTTACACGTGGGGGGGTTGGGGTTGATGTTCTTGTTGCTGTTGCCAGGATATTTTTACACGTGGGGGGGTTGGGGTTGATGTTCTTGTTGCTGTTGCCATGATATTTTTACACGTGGGGGGTTGGGGTTGATGTTCTTGTTGTTGTTGGCATGATATTTTTACACGTGGGGGGGTTGGGGTTGATGTTCTTGTTGCTGTTTGCATGATATTTTTACACGTGGGGGGGTTGGGGTTGATGTTCTTGTTGCTGTTGGCATGATATTTTTACATGTGGGGGGTTGGGGTTGATGTTCTTGTTGCTTTTGGCATGATATTTTTACACGTGGGGGGGTTGGGGTTGATGTTCTTGTTGCTGTTGGCATGATATTTTTACACCGGGGGGTTGGAGTTGATGTTCTTGTTGCTGTTGGCATGATATTTTTACACATGGGGGGTTGGAGTTGATGTTCTTGTTGCTGTTGGCATGATATTTTTACACGTGGGGGGGTTGGAGTTGATGTTCTTGTTGCTGTTGGCATGATATTTTTACATGTGGGGGGGTTGGGGTTGATGTTCTTGTTGCTGTTGGCATGATATTTTTACACATGGGGGGTTGGGGTTGATGTTCTTGTTGCTGTTGGCATGATATTTTTACAGGTGGGAGGTTGGAGTTGATGTTCTTGTTGCTGTTGGCATGATATTTTTACACGTGGGGGGGTTGGGGTTGATGTTCTTATTGCTGTTTGAATGATATTTTTACATGTGGGGGGGTTGGGGTTGATGTTCTTATTGCTGTTTGAATGATATTTTTACATGTGGGGGGGTTGGGGTTGATGTTCTTGTTGCTGTTGGCATGATATTTTTACACATGGGGGGTTGGAGTTGATGTTCTTGTTGCTGTTGGCATGATATTTTTACACATGGGGGGTTGGGGTTGATGTTCTTGTTGCTGCTGGCATGATATTTTTACAGGTGGGGGGTTGGAGTTGATGTTCTTGTTGCTGTTGGCATGATATTTTTACACGTGGGGGGGTTGGGGTTGATGTTCTTATTGCTGTTTGAATGATATTTTTACATGTGGGGGGGTTGGGGTTGATGTTCTTGTTGCTGTTGGCATGATATTTTTACACGTGGGGGGGTTGGGGTTGATGTTCTTGTTGCTGTTGGCATGATATTTTTACACGTGGGTGGGTTGGGGTTGATGTTCTTGTTGCTGTTGCCATGATATTTTTACACGTGGGGGGTTGGCGTTGATGTTCTTGTTGCTGTTGCCATGATATTTTTACACGTGGGGGGTTTGGGGTTGATGTACTTGTTGCTGTTGGCATGATATTTTTACACGGGGGGGGTTGGGGTTGATGTTCTTGTTGCTGTTGCCATGATATTTTTACACGTGGGGGGGTTGGGGTTGATGTTCTTGTTGCTGTTGGCATGATATTTTTACATGTGGGGGGGTTGGGGTTGATGTTCTTGTTGCTGTTGGCATGATATTTTTACACGTGGGGGGGTTGGGGTTGATGTTCTTGTTGCTGTTGGCATGATAATTTTACACGTGGGGGGGTTGGGTTTGATGTTCTTGTTGCTGTTGGCATGATATTTTTACACGTGGGGGGGTTGGAGTTGATGTTCTTGTTGCTGTTGGCATGATATTTTTACACATGGGGGGGTTGGAGTTGATGTTCTTGTTGCTGTTGGCATGATATTTTTACACGTGGGGGGTTGGGGTTGATGTTCTTGTTGCTGTTGCCATGATATTTTTACACGTGGGGGGTTGGGGTTGATGTTCTTGTTGCTGTTGCCATGATATTTTTACACATGGGGGGTTGGGGTTGATGTTCTTGTTGCTGTTGCCATGATATTTTTACACGTGGGGGGGTTGGGGTTGATGTTCTTGTTGCTGTTGGCATGATATTTTTACACGTGGGGGGTTGGGGTTGATGTTCTTGTTGCTGTTGCCATGATATTTTTACACGTGGGGGGGTTGGGGTTGATGTTCTTGTTGCTGTTGGCATGATATTTTTACACGTGGGGGGGTTGGGGTTGATGTTCTTGTTGCTGTTGCCATGATATTTTTACACGTGGGGGGGTTGGGGTTGATGTTCTTGTTGCTGTTTGCATGATATTTTTACACGTGGGGGGTTGGGGTTGATGTTCTTGTTGCTGTTGCCATGATATTTTTACACGTGGGGGGTTTGGGGTTGATGTACTTGTTGCTGTTGGCATGATATTTTTACACGTGGGGGGTTGGGGTTGATGTTCTTGTTGCTGTTGGCATGATATTTTTACACGTGGGGGGGTTGGGGTTGATGTTCTTGTTGCTGTTGGCATGATATTTTTACATGTGGGGGGGTTGGGGTTGATGTTCTTGTTGCTGTTGCCATGATATTTTTACACGTGGGGGGGTTGGGGTTGATGTTCTTGTTGCTGTTGGCATGATATTTTTACACGTGGGGGGGTTGGGGTTGATGTTCTTGTTGCTGTTGGCATGATATTTTTACACGTGGGGGGGTTGGAGTTGATGTTCTTGTTGCTGTTGGCATGATATTTTTACACATGGGGGGGTTGGAGTTGATCTTCTTGTTGCTGTTGGCATGATATTTTTACACGTGGGGGGTTGGGGTTGATGTTCTTGTTGCTGTTGGCATGATATTTTTACATATGGGGTGGTTGGAATTGATGTTCTTGTTGCTGTTGCCATGATATTTTTACACGTGGGGGGGTTGGGGTTGATGTTCTTGTTGCTGTTGCCATGATATTTTTACACATGGGGGGTTGGGGTTGATGTTCTTGTTGCTGTTGCCATGATATTTTTACATGTGGGGGGGTTGGGGTTGATGTTCTTGTTGCTGTTGGCATGATATTTTTACACGTGGGGGGGTTGGGGTTGATGTTCTTGTTGCTGTTGGCATGATATTTTTACACGTGGGGGGGTTGGGGTTGATGTTCTTGTTGCTGTTGGCATGATATTTTTACACGTGGGGGGGTTGGGGTTGATGTTCTTGTTGCTGTTGGCATGATATTTTTACACCTGGGGGGTTGGAGTTGCTGTTCTTGTTGCTGTTGGCATGATATTTTTACACATGGGGGGTTGGAGTTGATGTTCTTGTTGCTGTTGGCATGATATTTTTACACGTGGGGGGGTTGGGGTTGATGTTCTTATTGCTGTTTGAATGATATTTTTACATGTGGGGGGGTTGAGGTTGATGTTCTTGTTGCTGTTTGCATGATATTTTTACATGTGGGGGGGTTGGGGTTGATGATCTTGTTGCTGTTGCCATGATATTTTTACACATGGGGGGGTTGGGGTTGATGTTCTTGTTGCTGTTGGTATGATATTTTGACATGTGGGGGGGGTTGGGGTTGATGTTCTTGTTGCTGTTTGAATGATATTTTTACATGTGGGGGGGTTGGGGTTGATGTTCTTATTGCTGTTTGAATGGTATTTTTACATGTGGGGGGGTTGGGGTTGATGTTCTTATTGCTGTTTGAATGATATTTTTACACGTGGCGGGGTTGGGGTTGATGTTCTTATTGCTGTTGGCATGATATTTTTACACGGGGGGGGTTGGGGTTGATGTTCTTGTTGCTGTTGCCATGATATTTTTACACGTGGGGGGGTTGGGGTTGATGTTCTTGTTGCTGTTGGCATGATATTTTTACATGTGGGGGGGTTGGGGTTGATGTTCTTGTTGCTGTTGGCATGATATTTTTACACGTGGGGGGGTTGGGGTTGATGTTCTTGTTGCTGTTGGCATGATAATTTTACACGTGGGGGGGTTGGGTTTGATGTTCTTGTTGCTTTTGGCATGATATTTTTACACGTGGGGGGGTTGGAGTTGATGTTCTTGTTGCTGTTGGCATGATATTTTTACACATGGGGGGGTTGGAGTTGATGTTCTTGTTGCTGTTGGCATGATATTTTTACACGTGGGGGGTTGGGGTTGATGTTCTTGTTGCTGTTGCCATGATATTTTTACACGTGGGGGGTTGGGGTTGATGTTCTTGTTGCTGTTGCCATGATATTTTTACACATGGGGGG
The DNA here is from genome assembly GCF_048418815.1 of Hemitrygon akajei. Lineage (NCBI taxonomy): Eukaryota > Metazoa > Chordata > Chondrichthyes > Myliobatiformes > Dasyatidae > Hemitrygon > Hemitrygon akajei. The sequence goes on from NC_133130.1 coordinate 108,780,808, forward strand.
TTGGGGTTGATGTTCTTGTTGCTGTTGCCATGATATTTTTACACGTGGGGGGGTTGGGGTTGATGTTCTTGTTGCTGTTGGCATGATATTTTTACACGTGGGGGGTTGGGGTTGATGTTCTTGTTGCTGTTGCCATGATATTTTTACACGTGGGGGGGTTGGGGTTGATGTTCTTGTTGCTGTTGGCATGATATTTTTACACGTGGGGGGGTTGGGGTTGATGTTCTTGTTGCTGTTGCCATGATATTTTTACACGTGGGGGGTTGGGGTTGATGTTCTTGTTGCTGTTGCCATGATATTTTTACACGTGGGGGGTTTGGGGTTGATGTACTTGTTGCTGTTGGCATGATATTTTTACACGTGGGGGGTTGGGGTTGATGTTCTTGTTGCTGTTGGCATGATATTTTTACACGTGGGGGGGTTGGGGTTGATGTTCTTGTTGCTGTTGGCATGATATTTTTACATGTGGGGGGGTTGGGGTTGATGTTCTTGTTGCTGTTGCCATGATATTTTTACACGTGGGGGGGTTGGGGTTGATGTTCTTGTTGCTGTTGGCATGATATTTTTACACGTGGGGGGGTTGGGGTTGATGTTCTTGTTGCTGTTGGCATGATATTTTTACACGTGGGGGGGTTGGAGTTGATGTTCTTGTTGCTGTTGGCATGATATTTTTACACATGGGGGGGTTGGAGTTGATCTTCTTGTTGCTGTTGGCATGATATTTTTACACGTGGGGGGTTGGGGTTGATGTTCTTGTTGCTGTTGGCATGATATTTTTACATATGGGGTGGTTGGAGTTGATGTTCTTGTTGCTGTTGCCATGATATTTTTACACGTGGGGGGGTTGGGGTTGATGTTCTTGTTGCTGTTGCCATGATATTTTTACACATGGGGGGTTGGGGTTGATGTTCTTGTTGCTGTTGCCATGATATTTTTACATGTGGGGGGGTTGGGGTTGATGTTCTTGTTGCTGTTGGCATGATATTTTTACACGTGGGGGGGTTGGGGTTGATGTTCTTGTTGCTGTTGGCATGATATTTTTACACGTGGGGGGGTTGGGGTTGATGTTCTTGTTGCTGTTGGCATGATATTTTTACACGTGGGGGGTTGGGGTTGATGTTCTTGTTGCTGTTGGCATGATATTTTTACATATGGGGGGGTTGGAGTTGATGTTCTTGTTGCTGTTGCCATGATATTTTTACACGTGGGGGGGTTGGGGTTGATGTTCTTGTTGCTGTTGCCATGATATTTTTACACGTGGGGGGGTTGGGGTTGATGTTCTTGTTGCTGTTGCCATGATATTTTTACACGTGGGGGGTTGGGGTTGATGTTCTTGTTGCTGTTGGCATGATATTTTTACACGTGGGGGGGTTGGGGTTGATGTTCTTGTTGCTGTTTGCATGATATTTTTACACGTGGGGGGGTTGGGGTTGATGTTCTTGTTGCTGTTGGCATGATATTTTTACATGTGGGGGGTTGGGGTTGATGTTCTTGTTGCTTTTGGCATGATATTTTTACACGTGGGGGGGTTGGGGTTGATGTTCTTGTTGCTGTTGGCATGATATTTTTACACCTGGGGGGTTGGAGTTGCTGTTCTTGTTGCTGTTGGCATGATATTTTTACACATGGGGGGTTGGAGTTGATGTTCTTGTTGCTGTTGGCATGATATTTTTACATGTGGGGGGGTGGTTGTTCTTGTTGCTGTTGGCATGATATTTTTACACGTGGGGGGGTTGGAGTTGATGTTCTTGTTGCTGTTGGCATGATATTTTTACATGTGGGGGGGTTGGGGTTGATGTTCTTATTGCTGTTTGAATGATATTTTTACACGTGGGGGGTTGGAGTTGATGTTCTTGTTGCTGTTGGCATGATATTTTTACACGTGGGGGGGTTGGGGTTGATGTTCTTATTGCTGTTTGAATGATATTTTTACATGTGGGGGGGTTGAGGTTGATGTTCTTGTTGCTGTTTGCATGATATTTTTACATGTGGGGGGGTTGGGGTTGATGATCTTGTTGCTGTTGCCATGATATTTTTACACGTGGGGGGGTTGGGGTTGATGTTCTTGTTGCTGTTGGTATGATATTTTGACATGTGGGGGGGGTTGGGGTTGATGTTCTTGTTGCTGTTTGAATGATATTTTTACATGTGGGGGGGTTGGGGTTGATGTTCTTATTGCTGTTTGAATGATATTTTTACATGTGGGGGGGTTGGGGTTGATGTTCTTATTGCTGTTTGAATGATATTTTTACACGTGGCGGGGTTGGGGTTGATGTTCTTATTGCTGTTGGCATGATATTTTTACACGTGGGGGGGTTGGAGTTGATGTTCTTGTTGCTGTTGGCATGATATTTTTACACGTGGGGGGGTTGGGTTTGATGTTCTTGTTGCTGTTGGCATGATATTTTTACACGTGGGGGGGTTGGGGTTGATGTTCTTGTTGCTGTTGGTATGATATTTTGACAAGTGGGGGGGGTTGGGGTTGATGTTCTTGTTGCTGTTTGAATGATATTTTTACATGTGGGGGGGTTGGGGTTGATGTTCTTGTTGCTGTTGCCATGATATTTTTACACGTGGGGGGGTTGGGGTTGATGTTCTTGTTGCTGTTGGCATGATATTTTTACACGTGGGGGGGTTGGGGTTGATGTTCTTGTTGCTGTTGGCATGATATTTTTACACGTGGGGGGGTTGGGGTTGATGTTCTTGTTGCTGTTGGCATGATATTTTTACACGTGGGGGGGTTTGGGTTGATGTTCTTGTTGCTGTTGGCATGATATTTTTACACGTGGGGGGGTTGGAGTTGATGTTCTTGTTGCTGTTTGCATGATATTTTTACACATGGGGGGTTGGGGTTGATGTTCTTGTTGCTGTTGGCATGATATTTTTACACCTGGGGGGTTGGAGTTGATGTTCTTGTTGCTGTTGGCATGATATTTTTACACATGGGGGGTTGGGGTTGATGTTCTTGTTGCTGTTGGCATGATATTTTTACATGTGGGGGGGTGGTTGTTCTTGTTGCTGTTGGCATGATATTTTTACATGTGGGGGGGTTGGAGTTGATGTTCTTGTTGCTGTTGGCATGATATTTTTACACGGGGTGGTTGGTGTTGATGTTCTTGTTGCTGTTGGCATGATATTTTTACACGTGGGGGGGTTGGGGTTGATGTTCTTGTTGCTGTTGGCATGATATTTTTACACGTGGGGGGTTGGAGTTGATGTTCTTGTTGCTGTTGGCATGATATTTTTACACGTGGGGGGGTTGGGGTTGATGTTCTTATTGCTGTTTGAATGATATTTTTACACGTGGGAGGGGTTGGGGTTGATGTTCTTATTGCTGTTTGAATGATATTTTTACATGTGGGGGGGTTGGGGTTGATGTTCTTATTGCTGTTTGAATGATATTTTTACACGTGGGGGGGTTGGGGTTGATGTTCTTGTTGCTGTTTGCATGATATTTTTACATGTGGGGGGGTTGGGGTTGATGTTCTTATTGCTGTTTGAATGATATTTTTACATGTGGGGGGGTTGGGGTTGATGTTCTTGTTGCTGTTTGCATGATATTTTTACATGTGGGGGGGTTGGGGTTGATGATCTTGTTGCTGTTGCCATGATATTTTTACACTTGGGGGTGTTGGGGTTGATGTTCTTGTTGCTGTTGTTATGATATTTTGACATGTGGGGGGGGGTTCGGGTTGATGTTCTTGTAGCTGTGGCCATGATATTTTTACACATGGGGGGTTGGAGTTGATGTTCTTGTTGCTGTTGGCATGATATTTTTACACATGGGGGGTTGGGGTTGATGTTCTTGTTGCTGTTGCCATGATATTTTTACACGTGGGGGGGTTGGGGTTGATGTTCTTGTTGCTGTTGCCATGATATTTTTACACGTGGGGGGGTTGGGGTTGATGTTCTTGTTGCTGTTGCCATGATATTTTTACACATGGGGGGTTGGGGTTGATGTTCTTGTTGCTGTTTGAATGATATTTTTACATGTGGGGGGGTTGGGGTTGATGTTCTTATTGCTGTTTGAATGATATTTTTACATGTGGGGGGGTTGGGGTTGATGTTCTTGTTGCTGTTGGCATGATGTTTTTACACATGGGGGGTTGGGGTTGATGTTCTTGTTGCTGTTGCCATGATATTTTTACACGTGGGGGGGTTGGGGTTGATGTTCTTGTTGCTGTTGGCATGATATTTTTACACGTGGGGGGTTGGGTTTGATGTTCTTGTTGCTGTTGGCATGATATTTTTACATGTGGGGGGGTTGGGGTTGATGTTCTTGTTGCTGTTGCCATGATATTTTTACACGTGGGGGGGTTGGGGTTGATGTTCTTGTTGCTGTTGGCATGATATTTTTACACGTGGGGGGGTTGGGGTTGATGTTCTTGTTGCTGTTGCCATGATATTTTTACACGTGGGGGGTTGGGGTTGATGTTCTTGTTGCTGTTGCCATGATATTTTTACACGTGGGGGGGTTGGGTTTGATGTTCTTGTTGCTGTTGGCATGATATTTTTACACGTGGGGGGGTTGGGGTTGATGTTCTTGTTGCTGTTGCCATGATATTTTTACACGTGGGGGGTTGGGGTTGATGTTCTTGTTGCTGTTGCCATGATATTTTTACACGTGGGGGGGTTGGGGTTGATGTTCTTGTTGCTGTTGCCATGATATTTTTACACGTGGGGGGGTTGGGGTTGATGTTCTTGTTGCTGTTGGCATGATATTTTTACACGTGGGGGGGTTGGGGTTGATGTTCTTGTAGCTGTGGCCATGATATTTTTACACATGGGGGGTTGGAGTTGATGTTCTTGTTGCTGTTGGCATGATATTTTTACACATGGGGGGGTTGGGGTTGATGTTCTTGTTGCTGTTGCCATGATATTTTTACACGTGGGGGGGTTGGGGTTGATGTTCTTGTTGCTGTTGCCATGATATTTTTACACGTGGGGGGGTTGGGGTTGATGTTCTTGTTGCTGTTGCCATGATATTTTTACACATGGGGGGTTGGGGTTGATGTTCTTGTTGCTGTTTGAATGATATTTTTACATGTGGGGGGGGTTGGGGTTGATGTTCTTGTTGCTGTTTGAATGATATTTTTACATGTGGGGGGGTTGGGGTTGATGTTCTTATTGCTGTTTGAATGATATTTTTACATGTGGGGGGGTTGGGGTTGATGTTCTTGTTGCTGTTGGCATGATGTTTTTACACATGGGGGGTTGGGGTTGATGTTCTTGTTGCTGTTGCCATGATATTTTTACACGTGGGGGGGGTTGGGGTTGATGTTCTTGTTGCTGTTGGCATGATATTTTTACACGTGGGGGGTTGGGGTTGATGTTCTTGTTGCTGTTGGCATGATATTTTTACACGTGGGGGGGTTGGGGTTGATGTTCTTGTTGCTGTTGGCATGATATTTTTACACGTGGGGGGGTTGGGTTGATGTTCTTGTTGCTGTTGGCATGATATTTTTACACGTGGGGGGGTTGGGGTTGATGTTCTTGTTGCTGTTGGCATGATATTTTTACACGTGGGGGGGTTGGGGTTGATGTTCTTGTTGCTGTTGCCATGATATTTTTACACGTGGGGTGGTTGGGGTTGATGTTCTTGTTGCTGTAGGCATGATATTTTTACACATGGGGGGGTTGGGGTTGATGTTCTTGTTGCTGTTGGCATGATATTTTTACACGTGGGGGGGTTGGGGTTGATGTTCTTGTTGCTGTTGGCATGATATTTTTACACGTGGGGGGGTTGGGGTTGATGTTCTTGTTGCTGTTGGCATGATATTTTTACACGTGGGGGGTTGGGGTTGATGTTCTTGTTGCTGTTGCCATGATATTTTTACACGTGGGGGGGTTGGGGTTGATGTTCTTGTTGCTGTTGGCATGATATTTTTACACGTGGGGGGGTTGGGGTTGATGTTCTTGTTGCTGTTGGCATGATATTTTTACACGTGGGGGGTTGGGGTTGATGTTCTTGTTGCTGTTGGCATGATATTTTTACACGTGGGGGGGTTGGAGTTGATCTTGTTGCTGTTGGCATGATATTTTTACACATGGGGGGGTTGGAGTTGATGTTCTTGTTGCTGTTGGCATGATATTTTTACACGTGGGGGGTTGGGGTTGATGTTCTTGTTGCTGTTGGCATGATATTTTTACATGTGGGGGGTTGGGGTTGATGTTCTTGTTGCTGTTGGCATGATATTTTTACACGTGGGGCGGTTGGGGTTGATGTTCTTGTTGCTGTTGGCATGATATTTTTACACATGGGGGGTTGGGGTTGATGTTCTTGTTGCTGTTTGAATGATATTTTTACATGTGGGGGGGGTTGGGGTTGATGTTCTTGTTGCTGTTTGAATGATATTTTTACATGTGGGGGGGTTGGGGTTGATGTTCTTATTGCTGTTTGAATGATATTTTTACATGTGGGGGGGTTGGGGTTGATGTTCTTGTTGCTGTTGGCATGATGTTTTTACACATGGGGGGTTGGGGTTGATGTTCTTGTTGCTGTTGCCATGATATTTTTACACGTGGGGGGGTTGGGGTTGATGTTCTTGTTGCTGTTGGCATGATATTTTTACACGTGGGGGGTTGGGGTTGATGTTCTTGTTGCTGTTGGCATGATATTTTTACACGTGGGGGGGTTGGGGTTGATGTTCTTGTTGCTGTTGGCATGATATTTTTACACGTGGGGGGGTTGGGTTGATGTTCTTGTTGCTGTTGGCATGATATTTTTACACGTGGGGGGGTTGGGGTTGATGTTCTTGTTGCTGTTGGCATGATATTTTTACACGTGGGGGGGTTGTGGTTGATGTTCTTGTTGCTGTTGCCATGATATTTTTACACGTGGGGTGGTTGGGGTTGATGTTCTTGTTGCTGTAGGCATGATATTTTTACACATGGGGGGGTTGGGGTTGATGTTCTTGTTGCTGTTGGCATGATATTTTTACACGTGGGGGGGTTGGGGTTGATGTTCTTGTTGCTGTTGGCATGATATTTTTACACGTGGGGGGGTTGGAGTTGATGTTCTTGTTGCTGTTGGCATGATATTTTTACACATGGGGGGGTTGGAGTTGATCTTCTTGTTGCTGTTGGCATGATATTTTTACACGTGGGGGGTTGGGGTTGATGTTCTTGTTGCTGTTGGCATGATATTTTTACATATGGGGTGGTTGGAGTTGATGTTCTTGTTGCTGTTGCCATGATATTTTTACACGTGGGGGGGTTGGGGTTGATGTTCTTGTTGCTGTTTGAATGATATTTTTACATGTGGGGGGGTTGGGGTTGATGTTCTTATTGCTGTTTGAATGATATTTTTACATGTGGGGGGGTTGGGGTTGATGTTCTTGTTGCTGTTGGCATGATGTTTTTACACATGGGGGGTTGGGGTTGATGTTCTTGTTGCTGTTGCCATGATATTTTTACACGTGGGGGGGTTGGGGTTGATGTTCTTGTTGCTGTTGGCATGATATTTTTACACGTGGGGGGTTGGGGTTGATGTTCTTGTTGCTGTTGGCATGATATTTTTACACGTGGGGGGGTTGGGGTTGATGTTCTTGTTGCTGTTGGCATGATATTTTTACACGTGGGGGGGTTGGGTTGATGTTCTTGTTGCTGTTGGCATGATATTTTTACACGTGGGGGGGTTGGGGTTGATGTTCTTGTTGCTGTTGGCATGATATTTTTACACGTGGGGGGGTTGTGGTTGATGTTCTTGTTGCTGTTGCCATGATATTTTTACACGTGGGGTGGTTGGGGTTGATGTTCTTGTTGCTGTAGGCATGATATTTTTACACATGGGGGGGTTGGGGTTGATGTTCTTGTTGCTGTTGGCATGATATTTTTACACGTGGGGGGGTTGGGGTTGATGTTCTTGTTGCTGTTGGCATGATATTTTTACACGTGGGGGGGTTGGGGTTGATGTTCTTGTTGCTGTTGGCATGATATTTTTACACGTGGGGGGTTGGGGTTGATGTTCTTGTTGCTGTTGCCATGATATTTTTACACGTGGGGGGGTTGGGGTTGATGTTCTTGTTGCTGTTGGCATGATATTTTTACACGTGGGGGGGTTGGGGTTGATGTTCTTGTTGCTGTTGGCATGATATTTTTACACGTGGGGGGTTGGGGTTGATGTTCTTGTTGCTGTTGGCATGATATTTTTACACGTGGGGGGGTTGGAGTTGATCTTGTTGCTGTTGGCATGATATTTTTACACATGGGGGGGTTGGAGTTGATGTTCTTGTTGCTGTTGGCATGATATTTTTACACGTGGGGGGTTGGGGTTGATGTTCTTGTTGCTGTTGGCATGATATTTTTACATGTGGGGGGTTGGGGTTGATGTTCTTGTTGCTGTTGGCATGATATTTTTACACGTGGGGCGGTTGGGGTTGATGTTCTTGTTGCTGTTGGCATGATATTTTTACACATGGGGGGGTTGGAGTTGATGTTCTTGTTGCTCTTGCCATGATATTTTTACACGTGGGGGGGTTGGGGTTGATGTTCTTGTTGCTGTTGGCATGATTTTTGTACACGTGGGGGGGTTGGGGTTGATGTTCTTGTTGCTGTTGGCATGATATTTTTACACGTGGGGGGGTTGTGGTTGATGTTCTTGTTGCTGTTGCCATGATATTTTTACACGTGGGGTGGTTGGGGTTGATGTTCTTGTTGCTGTAGGCATGATATTTTTACACATGGGGGGGTTGGGGTTGATGTTCTTGTTGCTGTTGGCATGATATTTTTACACGTGGGGGGGTTGGGGTTGATGTTCTTGTTGCTGTTGGCATGATATTTTTACACGTGGGGGGGTTGGGGTTGATGTTCTTGTTGCTGTTGGCATGATATTTTTACACGTGGGGGGGTTGGGGTTGATGTTCTTGTTGCTGTTGGCATGATATTTTTACACGTGGGGGGTTGGGGTTGATGTTCTTGTTGCTGTTGCCATGATATTTTTACACGTGGGGGGTTGGGGTTGATGTTCTTGTTGCTGTTGGCATGATATTTTTACACGTGGGGGGGTTGGGGTTGATGTTCTTGTTGCTGTTGGCATGATATTTTTACACGTGGGGGGTTGGGGTTGATGTTCTTGTTGCTGTTGGCATGATATTTTTACACGTGGGGGGGTTGGAGTTGATCTTGTTGCTGTTGGCATGATATTTTTACACATGGGGGGGTTGGAGTTGATGTTCTTGTTGCTGTTGGCATGATATTTTTACACGTGGGGGGTTGGGGTTGATGTTCTTGTTGCTGTTGGCATGATATTTTTACATGTGGGGGGTTGGGGTTGATGTTCTTGTTGCTGTTGGCATGATATTTTTACACGTGGGGCGGTTGGGGTTGATGTTCTTGTTGCTGTTGGCATGATATTTTTACACATGGGGGGGTTGGAGTTGATGTTCTTGTTGCTGTTGCCATGATATTTTTACACGTGGGGGGGTTGGGGTTGATGTTCTTGTTGCTGTTGGCATGATTTTTGTACACGTGGGGGGGTTGGGGTTGATGTTCTTGTTGCTGTTGGCATGATATTTTTACACGTGGGGGGGTTGGGGTTGATGTTCTTGGTGCTGTTGGCATGATATTTTTACACGTGGGGGGGTTGGGGTTGATGTTCTTGTTGCTGTTGGCATGATATTTTTACACGTGGGGGGGTTGGGGTTGATTTTCCTGTTGCTGTTGGCATGATATTTTTACACATGGGGGGTTGGGGTTGATGTTCTTGTTGCTGTTGCCATGATATTTTTACACATGGGGGGTTGGGGTTGATGTTCTTGTTGCTGTTGCCATGATATTTTTACACGTGGGGGGGTTGGGGTTGATGTTCTTGTTGCTGTTGGCATGATATTTTTACACGTGGGGGGTTGGGGTTGATGTTCTTGTTGCTGTTGGCATGATATTTTTACACGTGGGGGGTTGGGGTTGATGTTCTTGTTGCTGTTGGCATGATTTTTTTACACGTGGGGGGGTTGGGGTTGATGTTCTTGTTGCTGTTGGCATGATATTTTTACACGTGGGGGGGTTGGGGTTGATGTTCTTGTTGCTGTTGGCATGATATTTTTACACGTGGTGGGTTGGAGTTGATGTTCTTGTTGCTTTTGGCATGATATTTTTGCATGTGGGAGTTTGGGGTTGATGTTCTTGTTGCTGTTGGCATGATATTTTTACACGTGGGGGGGTTGGGGATGATGTTCTTGTTGCTGTTGGCATGATATTTTTAGACGTGGGGGGGTTGGGGTTGATGTTCTTGTTGCTGTTGGCATGATATTTTTACACATGGGGGGTTGGGGTTGATGTTCTTGTTGCTGTTGGCATGATATTTTTACACATGGGGGGGTTGGGGTTGATGTTCTTGTTGCTGTTGGCATGATATTTTTACACGTGGGGGGGTTGGGGTTGATTTTCTTGTTGCTGTTGGCATGATATTTTTACACGTGGGGGGGTTGGGGTTGATGTTCTTGTGGCTGTTGCCATGATATTTTTACACGTGGGGGGGTTGGGGTTGATGTTCTTGTTGCTGTTTGCATGATATTTTTACACGTGGGGGGGTTGGGGTTGATGTTCTTGTTGCTGTTGGCATGATATTTTTACACGTGGGGGGGTTGGGGTTGATGTTCTTGTTGCTGTTGGCATGATATTTTTACACGTGGGGGGTTGGGGTTGATGTTCTTGTTGCTGTTGGCATGATATTTTTACACGTGGGGGGTTGGGGTTGATGTTCTTGTTGCTGTTGGCATGATATTTTTACACGTGGGGGGGTTGGAGTTGATGTTCTTGTTGCTGTTGGCATGATATTTTTACACGTGGGGGGGTTGGGGTTGATGTTCTTGTTGCTGTTGGCATGATATTTTTACACATGGGTGGTTGGGGTTGATGTTCTTGTTGCTGTTGGCATGATATTTTTACACGTGGGGGGGTTGGAGTTGATGTTCTTGTTGCTGTTGGCATGATATTTTTACACATGGGTGCTTGGGGTTGATGTTCTTGTTGCTGTTGGCATGATATTTTTACACGTGGGGGGGTTGGGGTTGATGTTCTTGTTGCTGTTGGCATGATATTTTTACACGTGGGGTGGTTGGAGTTGATGTTCTTGTTGCTGTTGGCATGATATTTTTACACGTGGGGGGGTTGGGGTTGATGTTCTTGTTGCTGTTGGCATGATATTTTTACACATGGGTGCTTGGGGTTGATGTTCTTGTTGCTGTTGGCATGATATTTTTACACGTGGGGGGGTTGGGGTTGATGTTCTTGTTGCTGTTGGCATGATATTTTTACACGTGGGGGGGTTGGATTGATGTTCTTGTTGCTGTTGGCATGATATTTTTACACATGGGGGGTTGGGGTTGATGTTCTTGTTGCTGTTGGCATGATATTTTTACACGTGGGGGGGTTGGAGTTGATGTTCTTGTTGCTGTTGCCATGATATTTTTACACGTGGGGGGGTTGGGGTTGATGTTCTTGTTGCTGTTGGCATGATATTTTTACACGTGGGGGGTTGGGGTTGATGTTCTTGTTGCTGTTGCCATGATATTTTTACACGTGGGGGGTTGGGGTTGATGTTCTTGTTGCTGTTGGCATGATATTTTTACACGTGGGGGGTTGGAGTTGATGTTCTTGTTGCTGTTGGCATGATATTTTTACACGTGGGGGGGTTGGAGTTGATGTTCTTGTTGCTGTTGGCATGATATTTTTACACGTGGGGGGGTTGGGGTTGATGTTCTTGTTGCTGTTGGCATGATATTTTTACACATGGGGGGTTGGAGTTGATGTTCTTGTTGCTGTTGGCATGATATTTTTACACATGGGGGGGTTGGAGTTGATGTTCTTGTTGCTGTTGGCATGATATTTTTACACGTGGGGGGGTTGGAGTTGATGTTCTTGTTGCTGTTGGCATGATATTTTTACACATGGGGGGTTGGGGTTGATGTTCTTGTTGCTGTTGGCATGATATTTTTACACGTGGGGAGGTGGGTGTTGTTTATCTCTGAATGGCCTCCATGGTTTTTTTTGCTGTCTGGAGAAGGCAAATCTCTGCATTATATACTGTATACATACTTTGATAATGAATGTACTTTGAACTTTGAGCCAGGCCATTTTTTTTTTTTACACAACTTAAGTCCTAAAGTGCATGTCCTTTATTTCACTTCGATACTTTGCTCCCAGATAATGTTTCAAATCCATCCTCTTCTCTGGTTGACCAAGCACTACTCGGGATTCTGTCCGTACCTCTAGTCGAACTCTGTCTTTCTGTGTGTTTCCCCCTGGCTCTCAGTCTGTGGTTTTGTATTGCCATGTGGTCCTGTCCCCGTTCCTGCTCTACTCCGGCCCCTGTATCACTGAGTACTCCGTCTCTCATCTATTTCCCATTATTACCTGTATTGCTGCCACCCGTGTCTCATTGTGCTCCACCTATCATCTGCCTCTCTGTTTATTACTCAGTGTATTTCAGTCCTGTGTTTTCACCTATTTGTAGCCAGATTGTGCCAGTGAATTTTCCTGAGCCTTTCCAGCATTTGTATCTGTACTCTGTCCGTCTGAATAGTGACTCTGCCTATTTCCTGATTCTGGTTTTTGGATTTCTCTGGATGTTTTGATGAGTAGCCAGCATGGATTTGTGCGTGGAAGGTCATGTTTGACAAACGTTATTGAATTTTTTGAAGAAGTTACGAGGAATGTTGACGAGGGTAAGGCAGTGGATGTAGTCTATATGGACTTCAGCAAGGCCTTTGACAAAGTTCCACATGGAAGGTTAGTTAAGAAGGTTCAGTCGTTAGGTATTAATGCTGGAGTAATAAAATGGATTCAACAGTGGCTAGATGGGAGATGCCAGAGAGTAGTGGTAGATAATTGTTTATCGGGATGGAGGCCGGTGACTACCGGGGTGCCTCAGGGATCTGTTTTGGGCCCAATGTTGTTTGTAATATACATAAATGATCTGGATGATGGGGTGGTAAATTGGATTAGTAAGTATGTCGATGATACTAAGGTAGGAGGTGTTGTGGATAATGAGGTGGGGTTTCAAAGCTTGCAGGGAGATTTATGCCGGTTAGAAGAATGGGCTGAACGTTGGCAGATGGAGTTTAATGCTGAGAAGTGTGAGGTTCTACATTTTGGCAGGAATAATCCAAATAGAACATACAGGGTAAATGGTAGGGCATTGAGGAATGCAGTGGAACAGAGAGATCTAGGAATAACAGTGCATAGTTCCCTGAAGGTGGAGTCTCATGTAGATAGGGTGGTGAAGAAGGCTTTTGGAACGCTGGCCTTTATAAATCAGAGCATTGAGTACAGAAGTTGGGATGTAATGTTAAAATTGTACAAGGCATTGGTAAGGCCAAATTTGGAATATTGTGTACAGTTCTGGTCACCGAATTATAGGAAAGATATCAATAAATTAGAGAGAGTGCAGAGACGATTTACTAGGATGTTACCTGGGTTTCAGCACTTAAGTTACAGAGAAAGGTAGAACAAGTTAGGTCTCTATTCATTGGAGCGTAGAAGGTTGAGGGGGGATTTGATCGAGGTATTTAAAATTTTGAGAGGGATAGATAGAGTTGACGTGAATAGGCTGTTTCCATTGAGAGTAGGGGAGATTCAAACGAGAGGACATGATTTGAGAGTTAGGGGGCAAAAGTTTAAGGGAAACACGAGGGGGTATTTCTTTACTCAGAGAGTGATAGCTGTGTGGAATGAGCTTCCTGTAGAAGTAGTAGAGGCCAGTTCAGTTGTGTCATTTAAGGTAAAATTGGATAGGTATATGGACAGGAAAGGAGTGGAGGGTTATGGGCTGAGTGTGGGTAGGTGGGACTAGGTGAGATTAAGAGTTCGGCACGGACTAGGAGGGCTGAGATGGCCTGTTTCCGTGCTGTGATTGTTATACACAATCAGCTTTTGGCAGAGTAATAACCAACTGGATGCTGTTGGTCTCTGTGTTCTTAAGTTACTACTGCTATCATATGTTTCTCATTAACACTCAGAGTAGATGGTCTACCTGCATCAGGGGTTCTCAATGCAGGCACAGTGCACAAGGTCACCTTTAAAGTTTGAAACACTAGCAGTTGTTCTTCATTAAGAGTCACAGGGTCATCAGAGTGCTTACTGTCCTTCAGTAGATTGTTGAGTGGTTGAGCAAAGGTTGATGGATTTGCTACTCGCTTATCAATACATTGATCAACAATGGTTTCATCTTCCGTCCTGTGTGTCTTCAATCCCTTTGACTTTGTGACATGGCTACCAATCTGTTTCATCGCTGCCATCCTCACGGGGGTCGCGAGGGGCCGCTGTAGAGTCCATCTTGGTAATTCTCCGGAGTCCGGCTGGTGGCGCTGTGTCGGAGGACTGTCCGATGTAGACCCTCCGGAGTCCGGCTGGTGGCGCTGTGTCGGAGGACTGTCCGATGTAGACCCTCCGGAGTCCGGCTGGTGGCGCTGTAGGGGAGCTTCAGCTGCCCGTGTTCCCCAGGGCGGAGCACCGGAAGCCGCGGCTGCGCCTATCTCCGGAAATTCGTGGAACTGCTGTAATCGAGTAACCGCTCGTTCGGTTAATGTCAAGATTGGTTCTTTAGGCTTTTTACAGCCTCTATCATGCTCCTTTTGTAGTTCATCGCAAGATGCGTGTTTCTTTTCGATTAGTTAGCTTTCAATCGCTCGATCAAACAGAGCCCCCTCCCCGTATTATCCCTAAATCAGGAGCAGGCATTTTCTCGATCTCACTCCGTGCCTTCGTGTTCCTCATAAACTCAACTTCGTTGGTATTCTCCGTTCAGAATGTTTCAACAATTTTATCAAACTTAAATGTTTCACTGTTCTCAGTTATCTGTTCCCCTGTATCTGGATATTCTGCAGTTAGTTCCTCAACTTTGATTCGATCTTAATTCGTAGATATTTGTAGTAAACACAAGGTGGTGATTGTGGGAGATTTTAATTTTCCACACATAGATTGGGAAGCTCGTTCTGTAAAAGGGCTGGATGGTTTAGAGTTTGTGAAATGTGTGCAGGATAGTTTTTTGCAACAATACATAGAAGTACCGACTAGAGATGGGGCAGTGTCGGATCTCCTGTTAGGGAATGCGATAGGTCAGCTGACAGATGTATGTGTTGGGGAGCACTTCGGGTCCAGTGATCACAATAGCATTAGCTTCAATATAATTATGGAGAAGGACAGGACTGGACCTAGAGTTGAGATTTTTGATTGGAGAAAGGCTAACTTTGAGGAGATGCGAAGGGATTTAGAGAGAGTGGATTGGGTCAAGTTGTTTTATGGGAAGGATGTAATAGAGAAATGGAGGTCATTTAAGGGTGAAATTATGAGGGTACAGAATCTTTATGTTCCTGTTAGGTTGAAAGGAAAGGTTAAAAGTTTGAAAGCGCCATGGTTTTCAAGGGATATTAGAAACTTGGTTCGGAAAAAGAGGGATGTCTACAATAGATATAGGCAGCATGGAGTAAAGGAATTGCTCGAGGAATATAAAGAATGTAAAAGGAATCTTAAGAAAGAGATTAGAAAAGCTAAAAGAAGATACGAGTTTGGTTTGGCAAATAAGGTGGAAGTAAATCCAAAAGGTTTCTACAGTTATATTAAAAGCAAGAGGATAGTGAGGGATAAAATTGGTCCCTTAGAGAATCAGGGTGGTCAGCTATGTGTGGAGCCGAGGGAGATGGGAGAGATTTTGAACGATTTCTTCTCTTCGGTATTCACTAAGGAGAAGGATATTGAATTGTGTAAGGTGTGGGAAACAAGTAAGGAAGTTATGGAACCTATGACAATTAAAGAGGTGGAAGTACTGGCACTTTTAAGAAATTTAAAAGTGGATAAATCTCTGGGTCCTGACAGGATATTCCCCAGGACCTTGAGGGAAGTTTGTGTAGAGATAGCAGGAGCTCTGACGGAGATCTTTCAGATGTCATTAGAAACGGGGATTGTGCCGGAGGATTGGCGTATTGCTCATGTGGTTCCATTGTTTAAAAAGGGTTCTAGAAGTAAGCCTAGCAATTATAGACCTGTCAGTTTGACATCAGTGGTGGGTAAATTAATGGAAAGTATTCTTAGAGATAGTATTTATAATTCTATGGATAGACAGGATCTGATTAGGAGTAGCCAGCATGGATTTGTGCGTGGAAGGTCATGTTTGACAAACCTTATTGAATTTTTTGAAGAAGTTATGAGGAATGTTGACGAGGGTAAGGCAGTGGATGTAGTCTATATGGACTTCAGCAAGGCCTTTGACAAAGTTCCACATGGAAGGTTAGTTAAGAAGGTTCAGTCGTTAGGTATTAATGCTGGAGTAATAAAATGGATTCAACAGTGGCTAGATGGGAGATGCCAGAGAGTAGTGGTGGATAATTGTTTATCGGGATGGAGGCCGGTGACTAGCGGGGTGCCTCAGGGATCTGTTTTGGGCCCAATGTTGTTTGTAATATACATAAATGATCTGGATGATGGGGTGGTAAATTGGATTAGTAAGTATGTCGATGATACTAAGGTAGGAGGTGTTGTGGATAATGAGGTGGGTTTTCAAAGCTTGCAGGGAGATTTATGCCGGTTTGAAGAATGGGCTGAACGTTGGCAGATGGAGTTTAATGCTGAGAAGTGTGAGGTTCTACATTTTGGCAGGAATAATCCAAATAGAACATACAGGGTAAATGGTAGGGCATTGAGGAATGCAGTGGAACAGAGAGATCTAGGAATAACAGTGCATAGTTCCCTGAAGGTGGAGTCTCATGTAGATAGGGTGGTGAAGAAGGCTTTTGGAACGCTGGCCTTTATAAATCAGAGCATTGAGTACAGAAGTTGGGATGTAATGTTAAAATTGTACAAGGCATTGGTAAGGCCAAATTTGGAATATTGTGTACAGTTCTGGTCACCGAATTATAGGAAAGATATCAATAAATTAGAGAGAGTGCAGAGACGATTTACTAGGATGTTACCTGAGTTTCAGCACTTAAGTTACAGAGAAAGGTTGAACAAGTTAGGTCTCTATTCATTGGAGCGTAGAAGGTTGAGGGGGGATTTGATCGAGGTATTTAAAATTTTGAGGGATAGATAGAGTTGACGTGAATAGGCTGTTTCCATTGAGAGTAGGGGAGATTCAAACGAGAGGACATGATTTGAGAGTTAGGGGGCAAAAGTTTAAGGGAAACACGAGGGGGTATTTCTTTACTCAGAGAGTGATTGCTGTGTGGAATGAGCTTCCTGTAGAAGTAGTAGAGGCCAGTTCAGTTGTGTCATTTAAGGTAAAATTGGATAGGTATATGGACAGGAAAGGAGTGGAGGGTTATGGGCTTAGTGCGGGTAGGTGGGATTAGGTGAGATTAAGAGTTCGGCACGGACTAGGAGGGCCGAGATGGCCTGTTTCCGTGCTGTGATTGTTATATGGTTATATGGTACGTATTATTACTTAGACCGCGATCTACCCGAATATAATTACTTCCCCCCCCCCCTCGTGTGCCGCTAATTTGCACTATTTAAGATTTCTCGCGCGCCCCACCGATTTTTTTTCTCTGGGTGCTTCGCTGCTTGTGCAAATTTATTTGTGGGACGCATCACCGGCTTGCGTACTTAATTGCAGAATTAGTGTGGAATGGTTTGCCAGCGCGAAGTGGTGCACGCGAGCTGGGTTTCAACGTTTAAGAGAAGGTTGGATAGGGACGAGGATGGTGGCCTGTGGTCCAGATGCGGGTCGATGGGACTAAGCAGTTCGAGACCGACTAGAGGGGCCGAATGGCCTGTTTCTGTGCTGTACTTTTCTATGACTATCCATTTTAAACCAGCGACGAAGCACTTCCCTCAATACTAATTCCTATCCTGCATTAGGAATCTGAACCCATTCGTATCCCTTTTCATTAGGCGTCTAAAATTCTCTCTGTCTTGGAAGTTCCCAGTAACTCCGGTCTGCGAATATCCGAAGTTACTTTAGGAGTCAGGGACGAGGTATAAAGCCTTGTCGCTTTACGATCGCTTGTTAAGAATTAATAGGACAAAGAGAACAGAAATGGGGGTCTTACTGCGAAGAAAAGCTGAATAAAAAGGTGTTGTCTGACTATAAGGAAAATTGGATAGATAGGAGTAATCTAATCGGAAAATACTTATTTAATATTTACGCAGGAGACAGGACAGAGTCTGTAGGGGTCAGGGAAAGTGGCATCAACTTCATTGACCCCGTACAGATTAGAGAGGATGAGGTGTTAGCTACCCTGAGGCAAAACAGGATGGATAAATCCCCTCGCCCCAAACATCCTCTGCGACAGGGGGCGTTCCAGATGACAGCCAATGTTGTTCCGCTGTTTACGAAAACGGCGATGAGCAGAAACCAGGAAATCACAGGCCGGCGAGTCTATGATTGCGGGAAAGTCACTGGGAGGTGTTCTACGGGGCCGGATGTGACGTGCACTGATTAAGGATGGCTTTGTGCATGGTAGGTTATATCTAACCAAGCTTACATAGTTTTTCCGGGGAAGTTGATGAAGGCAAGGAGTGGATATTGTCTACATGGATCTTCATAAGGCCTTTGATGAGGTCCCGCACGGGAGGCTGGTCAAGAGGTTCCGTCACTCAGCATTCAGGATGAGGTAGTAAACTGGATTAGACATTGGCTTTGTGGGAGAAGCCAGAGAGTGGTACTAGAGCGTTACCCCTCTGACTGGAGGCCTGAGACTAGTGGAGTGCCACAGGGGTCGCTGCTGGGTCCTTTGTTGCTTGTCATCCATATCAATGATCTGGATGTTAATATGGTTAACTGGATCAGCAGATTTGTGGAGTGCGCTAAGATTGGGGGTGTAGTGGACAGCGATGAAAGCTATCATGGCTTGTAGAGGGATCTGCAACAGCTGGGAAATCGGCAGATGGAATTTAAAGCAGAGAAGTGTGAGGTCTTGCGCTTTGGTAGGACCAAGCAGGGTGGGTCTTACACAGTGGACGGTAGGGCACGGAGGAGTGCGGTAGAGCAAAGGGATCTGGAAATACAGGTACATAATTCGTTGGAAGCGGTGGCACAGGGTTGTAACGAAAGTTTTTGGCACAGTGGCCTTCACAAATCAATGTGTTGAGTACAGGATGGGATGTTGATATTGGTGAGGCCTGATTTGGGTACTGTGTGCAGTTTTGGTCACCTGAAAAGATGTAAACAAGCTTGGAAGAGTGCAGAGAAATTTCCAGTGAGGTTGCCGGGACTGGAGGACCTGAGTTATAGGGAAAGATCGAATAGGTTAGGACTTTACTCCTTGGAACGTAGTAGACTGAGGGGAGATTTGACAGAGGTGTACAAAATTATGAGGGGTAAATACAAGCAGGGTTTTTCACTGAGGTTGGGTGGGACTACAACTAGCGGTCACGGGTTAAGGGTGAAAGGTGAGAAGTTTGAGGGGGAACATGAAGGGAAACTTCTTCACTCAGAGGGTCGTGAGAGCGTGGAATAGTAGGGATATGGGGGGAGGGGGCTATAGTTCCAGTGCAGGTAATTGGGATTAGGCAGTTTAAATAGTTTTGTCATGGACTAGATGGGCCAAAGGGCCTGTTTCTGTGCTGTACTTCTCTATGACTCCATGACTATATGTAGGATAACAAAATTGGGGACATTTACACAATTCACAACCACTGACTTTGAGGTGGATCACTTTAAGAGGCTGACGTGGTGACAGTATTATGTAAAGAGGTTTCACCGCGCTTTTCTGTTTGGGTTTTTGAGTTCAATAAAATGCGTAACGGGTCTCATTAAACGTAGAACAACCCCGCCGTTTTATTTGTGAAAACATACATTGGTGACCCCGATGCTCCAGGACGATTCCGGAGTTATTGAACCTGTTGGACAACACAGTTCGGGAGCGAAATCCTTTCAGATGGTTTGTAGGAAGCTGCGGCCCAGTTCGCACTGCCAACGACACCAAATCCGTCTACGTGGCAGCGTCGCTCAGAAACTCCGAGGTGGTGAGCGCGGTGGGTCCTGCCAGAATACCATCAATGCCGATCGCTTGCGGACTGCAGATGGAAACTGTCCTGGCCCGGCTTCGGTGATGCTAAAGGACCACGCGCCGACTCTCCTGGGAAATCACCATCCGTCTTTCATTTTTAAAGAACTCTTCATGAGGCAAATGCCTGATCAAGCTTGCATAGCCCTTGCTAATGCAGCCGTGAAGGGCTGATAGTCTACACTCAGACAGGCAGCGGTGCATCATTTCTCCTCCTTCCCCTGCCCAACATAAGGACGTCTGCAGCAGTGATACAGACAACGCAGGGCCTGTGGTTTTTACCGGGCTTGCTTTGGTACGAACACTAGGGATTGTCGACCGCCTTCCAGCTTCGTCAGTACCAGCACATCGGGCATCAGAGGTCTGTGAACACCGTGGGTTCCAGCTGTCGACTGTTCATTACAGACACCCTCTCAGGGTGACACTTCCTGTGTGACACAGGTGCTCAAATGAGTGTGCTGCCAACATCGCCTATTGATGAGAAGGCAAAGAGCGATGAAACCTCGCTGGAGGCCACCAACGGCAGCAAGATCCAGACTTTCGGGATACAACGCGTGAGGCTCTGCTTCAGTGGGCGATGTTATACACGCGGGTCTTCATCCTGGCTGACGCGGCCAGGCCTCTGCTTGGTGCAGATTTCCCGTGAGCCCGAGGACTGTCAGTCGATCTGAAGATCTGGTGGCTTGTGGATGGCAAGGATTTTGGGTCGTTACCCTGCTTCCCCGGTAGGTTTCCCCACAACGACTCTGTAAGCGCATGTGAGTTTCCTCGACTGCTGGGTGAATTCCCAAACCCGACCAAACTCACATTCTCCACGACAGTCACAAAACATGGGGGTCGAGCACCACCTTCCACAACTGGCCCGCCAGTCCATGCCAGCGCACAGAGACTGGACCTAGAAAAGCTGGTGACTGCGAAACCTGAGTTTGCCGAGACTTGGCATTGTGCGCTGGTCGATGGCGCAGGTTGCCCGCCCATATGGTGATGTACCAAAGCCTTATCAACACCCCCCCCCCCCCACCCCATCAATACCGAGTCCCACACATCCAAGTCTTCACGGCACATTTAGCCAGAAAGTTAATTTTTTTTTCAAGTCTTTTTCGATCAGCTGCCTGTGTGCTCCGAGGACGTTCCCAAAGTGACTGTGATAACTCCTCTTCGAGTTTCTGCGCTTGCTGTTCGGGCTGAAAAATGCCGCACAGACATCCACAAACCGTCCAGTTTCCTTCGGGATCAATAAAGTATGTCTGTCTGTCGGTCGGTCCAAACCTCCGCACACTTTTCGTGTGCTTAAACCAACACGGGTTGATGACTAACCTTGCTCAATGCCAGTTTGGGTTGTCAACCATTGAGTTTCTCTGCAGGAGGTGCGAAACCCCTCCCATCAAAAGTAGCCGCTATTATGGATTTCCCACTACCCACACTACAAAAAAAATACTACAGGAGTTTTTTAGGAGTAAAATTCCTATCACTGTTTCATTCCGCGAGCTGCTGAACTGTATAGTGGCGTAAAGACAATACCCCTAATCGAGTGCTTGACTGGTCAGCGGATGGGACCAGAGCATTTAATGATACCTAACGAGCTCGTTCCAATGCGACCCTCCCGGCGCAGCCGCTCCCCAACACAACTATGGTGTAGGTTCCGTACAGACAATTGGCGCATTCTTCACCCGGCGGCTCTGCTCCGCGCCCACACATGGAAGCGCAGCACGTTTGACTCTGGTCTCTATCTGGTAATCCGCTATTTCTATTTTCTTCCCGAGGGTTGCCGTCTTTCTGTGCGCATTTAGACTGGGTTCGCTGTAATGCGCCCATTTATTTTTCCCTGTCTTTTCCTACTAACTATTCAATAAAGCTGAAATTTGTAAATATACTTTCTTTATAATCTTACAGAAATGTACGATGTGTTATTTCTTTCTGACCAATAATTGCGTGTGTGCAGCGGTGTGCTACACGCAGCGCTGAAATAACGACACGGAGTCGGTGAGCCGCAGTTGCAAAAGAGGTTTATTCGAACTTCGCGGCCTGGCTTTAAAGCCTCCCTGATCCCGCCCTCCCCGGGCTTTCCCCCTTGCTGGTGAGGCAGGCTTGGCGCCCTCTTTGGGACCGGCCCGCGCCGCTTTGTGAGCCGGTTCGAGTGCGCTGGGAAGTGGGTCGCCACATGTCGACAGTATTTGCTGAGATCGAGGTTTCTTTAATCAGAACATCACAACTTTCCCGTTAGGATGAACAGCGACCCCAGTCCGTGGCGGCTGAGACGCGGCCGCAGTCCTGCTGTCTGACGGGTTGGGAGACCCTGGAAAGGCGGCACATGGGCAGTCCATATTTTTAGAGAAGGGGGCATGTAGCTGCGGGCAAAGACTTTAAGGTCACTCCAGTGTTGGTCTGCCCGGATCTGCGAGCATGCAAGGAGAGAAATGGAGAGAACTTTCTGACGGCTTGTCCATCCACCCCGAGCTCAGAGCTGCTTTTGAAGAGATGTAAGTTCCTCCTAAGCAGGGTGATGAGCAGAAACCAGGAACTGTGTGGTGCACCCTGTCTAAACCTGTCATGGTTTATCCTGGGGGAGTGAGAGGAACCCCCCCCCCCGCACTATTT
Organism: Hemitrygon akajei; assembly: GCF_048418815.1. Classification (NCBI taxonomy): domain Eukaryota; kingdom Metazoa; phylum Chordata; class Chondrichthyes; order Myliobatiformes; family Dasyatidae; genus Hemitrygon; species Hemitrygon akajei. Next base: position 108,803,349 of record NC_133130.1, read on the forward strand.
GACGGAATGTCCAGTACCTCGGCCATCTAGGCGGACGCCCTCGCAAGAAGAGCCCCTCTTCCCCGCAGGAGTGTCCGATGAGCCCCGATCACATTGACCCTCGATGCCTTCTCAACACTGAGCCCTGTGGCTGTTAACGGGGACGGCAATGAGCCCAGTTTACATCGGGGCCCAGTGAGGGCCTTCATGGAAGTACTGTAAAGGCTACTTAAAATACAACCTTGATTGTTAAACTACAACGGAAAGAACAATTAAAATTAACCAGTGGGATCCAACACCCTCTGCCATCAGATTTCTGAAAGGACCCTGAACACTATCTCACTTTGTGCTGAATTTTCCCACTCCCTATTTACATACTCACTGTATATTTCTTCTGGTAACTTGTAGTGTTTTGTGAGGTACTGCTGCCACAGAACAACAGGTTTCACAGCACGTGTCAGAGATGACAAAGAAATTCAAGGAAAGAGCCCACGAATGGGATAGAAGATTGGCAGACAGACAGAAGGCCAGTGAAAGATAAATATTTATATCGTTTGCTTGGATGTGGAGGATGTGGGTCAGGTCTTCAATGAACACATATTTGAATCAGCCTTTACCAAGGAGAAGAACGTGGAAGATGTGAAGATAAACGCTCATAAATCCTATCCATAAGAATTCTCTGCAGTAACTTCCCTACCATTGACCTAAGACTCTATCGGTCTATAGATTCCAGAATTATCTCTGGTTCCTGTCTTGAATAATGGAACAACATTAGGCACTTGCCAGTACTCCAGGATCTTGCCTATGGCTAGATATGACACAAGGATATTGGTCAAGGCCCAAGCAATCTCTTGTCTTGCCTCACTAAATAACCTGGGAGTAACCCATTAGGCCCTGGAGCTTCTCTACCTTAAAGCCCTGTAAAAAAAAAAAAGCACTCTATCTCCTATTTTATATCAAAATACAGTAGGATATTAACACGCTCAGCACTGGAGAAACCATGGCCTAATTAGGGAGAGCCAGCATGGCTCTGTGAGGGGCAAGAAGTTTTTTACCAACTTGATCGAGGTTTTTGATGCGATTACAAGGGTGACCGATGAAGGTGGAGCTGTGGATGTTGTTTACATGGATTTTACTAAGATGTATGACAAGGTCCCTCATGGGAGGCTCATCCAGATGCATGGGATCCATGGTGAATTGGCCGTTTGGATGCAGAAATGGCCTGGCCATAGATGACAGAGGATGGTGCTCAAAGGGGCTTATTCTAGCTGGAGGACTGTGATCAGTGGTGTTCCAGAGGGATCTGCATTGGGACCTCTGCTGTTTGTGATGCACGTAAATGATCTGGATGAAAGTGTAGATGGGTGGGTTAGTGAGTTTGGGAATGATTGGTGGAGGTGTGGACAGTGTAGATGGGTGGGTTAGTGAGTTTTGGAACGATTGGTGGAGGTGTGGACAGTGTAGATGGGTGGGTTAGTGAGTTTGGGAACGATTGGTGGAGGTGTGGACAGTGTAGAAGACTGGCAATTGGGATATAGATCAGCTGCAGATATGAGCAGAGAAATTGCAGATGAAGTTTAACCCTGGTAAATGTGAGGTGTTGCACCTTGGTAGGCCAAGTGCAAAGAAACAGTACACTAGTAAAGATTTTCTGCATCCTCTCTGGACTAGAGGCCATGTGCTAGAGAGAGAGGCTGGATAACGTGGGCTGTTTTCTCTGGAGCAACAGAGACTGAGGGGAGATGTGAAAGAGGTTTATAAGGTTACGAGGGGCAGAGATAGAGTAGACAGACAATATTTTTTTCCAAGGGTTTAAATGTCTATTACCAGACAGCATGCGTTTAACATGAGAGGGGATTAATTTCAAAGGAGATGTGATGGGTAAGCTTTTAGCACAGACAGTGGTGGGTGCCTGGAACGTGCTGCTTGGGAGTGCTGGCAGAAGCAGAAATATTACAGACTTTTAAGGGAAGTTTTGATAGCGATGTAATGGTAGAAAATGGTTGCCTCTCTGACTAGAGGCTTGTGACTGACTGGTGGAGTGCAACAAGGGTTGGTGCTGGCACCATTGCTGTTTGGCATCTACAGTATATCAGCGATCTGGATGACAGTGTGGTTAACTGGATCGGCAAATATGCGGATGACACAAAGACTGGGGGTGTAGTGGACGGCAAGGAAGGCTATCAGAGCTTGCCGTGGGATCTGGATCAGCTGGGAAAATGAGCTGAAAAATGACAGAAGGAAGTTGCTGCAGACAAGCGTGAGGCGTTGTAGGACCAAGCAGGGTGGGTCTTACACAGTGAACGGTAGGGCACCGAGGAGTGTGGTAGAACGGAGGGATCAGGGAATACGGGTCCGTTATGGCCTGTACCGTGCTGTATTGTTCTTTATTCATTGAGAGTAGCATTGAAGTTAGATAGCATTGTAAAGAAAAATCTTGGCACATTGGCCTTCATGAATCAAAGTATTGAGTACAGGAGATGGGATGTTATGTTGAAGTTGTACAAGACATTGACGGGGCCTAATTTGGAGTATTGAGTGCAGTTTTGGTCTCCCACCTACAGGAAAGATGTAAATAAGGTTGAAAAGGATATTGCTGGGACTTGAGTTATAAGGAAAGATTGAGTAGGTTAGGACTTTATTCCATGGAACATAGAAGATTGAGAGGAGGTTTGTTAGAGGTACACAGAATTATGAGGGGTATAGATAGGGTAAATGCAAGCAGTCTTTCTCCACTGAGGTTGGGTGGGACTACAGCTAGAGGTCACGAGTTAAGGGTGAAAGGTGAAAAGATTAGGGGAACATGAAGGGAAACTTCTTCACCCAGAGGGTTGTGAGAGTGTGGAACGAGCTAGCGGTGCATGCGAGCTTGATTTCGATGTTTAAGAGAGATTCGGATAGGTACGTGGATGGGAGGGGTATGGAGGGCTATGGTCCGGGTTCAGGTCGATGGGAGTAGGCAGTTTAAATGGTTCAGCACAGACTCGATGGGCCAAAGAGCCCGTTTCTGTGTTGTTTGTTTCCATGACTCTATGACACATGATGTGAGGGAAATGGAAGGGTGTGATCATTGTGTAAGCAGGAAGAGATTAGTTTAGTTTCCCTTTTGATGAATTAAATTGGTTTGGCACAATATTGTGGGCTGAAGTGCCTGTTCTTATCCTGTGCTCTTCTATATTCGATTTCAGCCGCTCCCCCTTCTGCCCCAATTCCAATAAATGGCCAAGTGGCCAGATCTCACTGTCACACAGCCGTTTCACCCTCTCTTTCAGTGCAATGTAACACCAACATTTGGTTCTCCCGTTTCATCCAGTCATGCAGCATGGAAACTGGCCCTTCGGCCCACTAAATCCATACTGTGCATCAAGCACCCTTCGCATCAGTCCGATACTTATCCCAGTTTATACCCCTCCCCCCACATACCCATCAACTTACTCAGCCACACACTGGGAGTAACTTAAAGCAGCCAACTTACCTACAAGCCTGCACCCATAAGACCGGAAGGTAGAGGAGCAAAATTAGGCCATTTGGCCCATCAAGTCTGCTCTGCCCTTTCTCAGCCCAGATCTCCTGCCTTCTCCCCGTGTCTTTTCGTGCCCTGACCAATCAAGAATCTATCAGCCTCTGCCTTAAGTATACCCAATTATTCGGCCTCCACGGCCCCTGTGGCAACATATTTCACCCCTTTGGAAACTGGAGCAGCTGGAGGGAATGCACAGGGAGAGCATGCGAACTCCACACAGGCAGCAAACCTGTGTCTGGAGGTGTGAGGCAGTGGCTCTTCCTGTGCAATCCCTTTAAAATCTACAGTTTGCCAGTTCCTAGATTAGCCCTAAAGGACCAAGGAAAGTCAGAAGTGGACTCCCAAACCCCATGTGGAGGCCATGCCTACCCTAAGAATCTTTAGCATGGTCATATGGAGATGAGCTTGTAAATCTCGATGCCCCATTTTAACCCCTTCATAACCTTTCAGACCAGCCATTGACGACTGAGGAGTTTAAGTTGATTGTTTACCTGGAACAGGTCTTGAGACGCTCAAAGTTTCATGTGACTCTGACCTTGGCTGTGGCCTGGTAGTGTGTAGACTCCATAATACAGAACAGACGGGTCGTGGAACATAAAAGAATTGCCTATAAACCTCATCCCAACAGTTAAGATGCAGGGGATCCACGATAGTGGTGGATGGGTGTCATTCTGGCTGGAGCTCTGTGATTAGTGAAGACCTACAGGAATCCATACTGGGACCTCTGCTGTTTGCAATACATGCAAATGACCTGGATGAAAACGTTAGTATGTTTGCAAAAATTGTCTGTCTTCTGGGTAGTGTAGAATGCTGCCAAAGATTTCAGTAGGATATAGATGTACTTTTCCATGACTCCATCTGTTTTTAAACCAGCGACAAAGCAATTTCCTCAACCCTAACTTCTATCCAACATTCAGATTCAGGACCCATTTATCTCTTAGATAATAGAGGAAATTCTTATCCTTCTTCGGGCATCTAAAATTCTCTCTGTCTTGGAGTGTTCCAAGTAACTGCGGTAATCAGATATCTTGGCCGACGACACCAAACTGTAGTGTTCTGATGCATTTCAATTCCCGAGTTCTTTTGGGAGTCGGGGAGGAGGCATAAAATTTGTTGCTTTAACGATTGTTTTTTAAGAATTAACACAAGAAAGAAAACAGAAACAGGGCATTGATTGGAGTCTTACTACTTGAAAGAAAAGCTAAAGAAAAAGATGGTACCTGGCACAATACCCGTACTTTATAAGGAAATTTTGACAGGTAAGGATTATCCAATTAGAAAATACCTACTTAATACTGTAGTAAAACCAGCCATTGAGAAAATACTCATTCAGAGAAAAGAAACTTGCAGAATTATACTTTGGACAAACACTAGAGGTCCATTAAACTGTTAAGGGCTACTTAAAATACAAGTAGATCATTGTTTGTTAATCTACAATGGAAAGAACAATTAAAATTAACCAGTGGGATCCAACACCCTCTGCCATCAGATTTCTGAAAGGACCCTGAACACTACCTCACTTTGTGCTGAATTTTCCCACTCCCTATTTACATACTCACTGTATATTTCTTCTGGTAACTTGTAGTGTTTTGTGAGGTACTGCTGCCACAAAACAACAGGTTTCACAGCACGTGTCAGAGATGACAAAGAAATTCAAGGAAAGAGCCCAGGGAATTACAGGAAAGCACGGATAGAAGATTGGCAGACAGGCAGAAGGCCAGTGAAAGATAAATATTTAAATCGTTTGATTGGATGTGGAGGATGTGGGTCAGGTCTTCAATGAACACATATTTGTATCAGTCTTTACCAAGGAGAAGAACATGGAAGATGTGGAGGCCAGTGCTGAGCGTGTTAATATGCTATGGTATTTTGATGTAAAAGAGGAGGTAGAGTGCTTTTCTTACAGAGCTTTAAGGTGGAGAAGCTCCAGGGCCTAATGGGATACTCCCAGGTTATTCAGTGAGGCAAGAGATTGCTGGGGCCTTGACCAATATCTTTGTGTCGATCTCGGCTGCCCCAGCAACCCAGGGCATATTGAAAACCCAGACTCCAGCACCATCACCGTGGGTTCCAACAACCATGGACAGCTTCAAAGTGATTGCGCAACCACCGACTGCGACTCCAGCCCTGAACTCCAGGCCGGGTCTTCACATGCTGCGATTGTGTCTCCCGTCTCCCCTTCCCCCACCACCTCTCTGCCATCCCCTCTCCCTCAGATCCCATCGTCAGCTCCTGGGCCCTCAGAGGCTCCATCTTCCTCTCACCCCAACCCTTCCCTCTCCACTGACACTACCAGCCTCCCTCCCCCCTCTGATCCCATCTCTCATCCGTGCCGGGTCTTTACCATTCCCTCTGACCTTCAACTCTCTGAGGTAGAGCACTCTGTCCTCATTAAGGGCCTCACCTTTGCCCACACCTCAGCGAGTTCCGCGTACGCCATGACGCTGAACTCTTTTTCCGCTGGCTCCGTCTCCGAGCTTACTTCTTTGACAAGGACTCTCCTACCCCCACCGATGACCCCTTCTCCCGTCTTTAACCCCGCTCTGGTCTTCTGCCTGCTCTGGATCTCTTTATTGCTAATTGCCGACGGGACATCAACTGTCTTGACTTCACCACACCCTGTACCAATTCCAACCTCACTCCTTCTGAACGCTCTGCTCTCCGCTCCCTCCGCACCAATCCCAACCTCACTATAAAACCTGCTGATAAAGGAGGAGCTGTTGTTGTCTGGCGTACTGACCTCTACCTGGCTGAGGCACAGCAACAACTCTCTGATACCTCCTCTTATGTACCCCTTGATCATGACCCCACTAAGGACCACCAGGCCATTGTCTCCTATACCATCACCAACCTTATCAGCTCTGGGGATCTCCCATCCACTGTCATCAACCTCATAGTTCCCACACCCCGCACTTCCCGTTTCTACCTCCTACCCAAGATCCACAAACCTGCCTGTCCAGGTAGACCCATTGTCTCAGCTCACTCCTGCCCTACCGAACTCATTTCTGCATACTGTCTTATCCCCCCTTGTTCAATCTCTTCCCACCTATGTTCGTGACACTTCTCATGCTTTGAACTTTTTCTATGATTTTAAGTTCCCTGGCCCCCTCCATCTTATTTTCACCATGGATGTCCAGTCCCTATATACCTCCAACCCCACCGAGATGGTCTCGAAGCTCTTCGCTTTTTTTTTGGATTCCAGACCTAACCAATTCCCCTCTACCACCACTCTCCTCTGTCTCGTGGAATTTGTTCTTACTCTCAATAATTTCTCCTTTGGCTCCTCCCACTTCCTCCAAACCAAGGGTTTAGCCATGGGCACCCGCATGGGTCCCAGTTATGCCTGCCTTTTTGTTGGCTTTGTGGAACAGTTCATGTTCCAAGTCTATACGGGTATCCGTCCCCCCCTTTTCCTTCGCTACATCGACGACTGCATTGGTGCTGCCTCCTGCACGTATGCTGAGCTCATTGATTTCATTAACTTTGCCTCCAACTTTCACCCTGCCCTCAAATTTACCTGGTCCATTTCCAACACCTCCCTCCCCTTTCTTGATCTTTCTGTCTCCATCTCTGGAGACGGCCTATCTACTGATATCTACTATAAGCCTACAGACTCTCACAGCTACCTGGACTATTCCTCTTCCCACCCTGTCTCTTGCAAAAATGCTATCCCCTTCTCACAATTCCTCCGTCTCCGCCGCATCTGCTCTCAGGATGAGGCTTTTCATTCCAGGATGAAGGAGATGTCTTCCTTTTTTAAACAAAGGGGCTTCCCTTCGTCCGCCATCAACTCTGCTCTCAAATGCATCTCTCCCATTTCCCACACATCTGCCCTCACCCCATCCGCCCACCACCCCACTCAGGATAGGGTTCCCCTTGTCCTTACCTACCACCCCACCAGCCTCCAGGTCCAACGTATAATTCTCCGTAACTTCCGCCACCTCCAACGGGATCCCACTACCAAGAACATCTTTCCCTCCCACCCTCTTTCTGCTTTCCGCAGGGATCGCTCCCTACGTGACTCCCTTGTCCACTCGTCCCCCCCCCCCCATCCCTTCCCACCGATCTCCCTCCTGGCACAAGTGCTACACCTGCCCTTACACTTCCTCCCTCACCATCATTCAGGGCCCCAGACAGTCCTTCCAGGTGAGGTGACATTTCACCTGTGAGTCGGCTGGTGTGGTATACTGTGTCCGGTGCTCCCGGTGTGGCCTTTTATATATTGGTGAGACCCGACGCAGACTGAGAGACCGTTTCGCTGAACACCTACGCTCGGTCCGCCAGAAAAAGCAGGATCTCCCAGTGGCCACACATTTTAATTCCACGTCCCATTCCCATTCTGATATGTCTATCCATGGCCTCCTCTACTGTCAAAATTAATCCAAACTCAGGTTGGAGGAACAACACCTTATATACCGGCTGGGTAGCCTCCAACCTGATGGCATGAACATTGACTTCTCTAACTTCCGTTAATGCCCCTCCTCCCCTTCTTACCCCATCCCTGACAATATTTAGTTGTTTGCCTGTTCTCCATCTCCCTCTGGTGCTTCCCCGCCCCCACCTTTCTTTCTCCCGAGGCCTCCCGTCCCATGATCATTTCCCTTCTCCAGCTCTGTATCACTTTCGCCAATCACCTTTCCAGCTCTTAGCTTCATCCTACCCCCTCCAATCTTCTCCTATCATTTCGCATTTCCCCCTCCCCCCACTACTTTCAAATCTCTTACTATCTTTCCTTTCGGTTAGTCCTGACGAAGGGTCTCGGCCCGAAACGTCGACAGTACTTCTCCTATAGATGCTGCCTGGCCTGCTGTGTTCCACCAGCATTTTGTGTGTGTTGTTGTTTGAATTTCCAGCATCTGCAGATTTCCTCGTGTTTGATCTTTATGTCATTTCTAGCCATAGGCAAGGTAGCTAATGTTGTTCCATTATTCAAGATGGGAACCAGAGATAATTCTGCAATCTATAGACTGGTGGAGTCTCAGGTCAGTGGTAGGGAAGCTTCTGCAGAGAATCCTTAGGGGTATGATTTACAAGCATTTGAGAAACCATGGCCTTATCAGGGAGAGCCAGCATGGCTTTGTGTGGGGGCAGTGGTGTCTGACTAAGTTGATTGAGTTTTTTTGATGAGGTGACGAGGGTGACCGATGAAGGTGGAGCTGTGGATGTTGTCTACATGGATTTTAGTAAGGTGCTTGACAACATGGGAGGCTCATCCAGAGATTAAGATGCATGGGATCCATGGTGAATTGGCCATTTGGATTCGGAACTGGCCTGGCCGTAGATGACAGAGGATGGTGGTTGAAGGGGCTTATTCTAGCTGGAGGTCGGTGATGAGTAACGTTCTGCAGAGATCCATACTGGACCTCTGCTGTTTACAATACACGCAGATGAAAATGTTGATTGGCTGTGTTGTGGCTGGTGTAGACTAGTGCCAATGATTTCAGTAGGATGTAGATCAGTTGCAGATATGAGCAGAGAATGGAGTGTTTCACTTTGGGAGATCCAATGGAAAGGGCAAGTGCAGGACCCCTAATAGTGATCGTGTACGGAGGGGCCACCAGATCCGAACCCTCCCTGGAGCTGGCTGTACACGTTAGAAGTGTGGGAATGAAGGCATGTCACTTCCTTTATTGCACTGAGTTCATGAGTCGGTACATTATGCACCATGTCATATCACGTGGGCGATCGTGGTCTTTCCATGGCCATGATTGCTCTTGGTAAATTTCCTACAGAGGAGATTTGCCATTGACACCTTCTGGACAGTGTCGGTGACCCCAGCCATTATCGATACTGTTCAGAGATTGTCTGCCTGGTGTCAGTGGTCGCATCACCAGGACTTGCGATCTGCACCGGCTGCTCATACGACCGTCCACCACCGGCTCCCATGGCTTCACGTGACACTGATTGGTGGGGGGAGGGGGGGCTAAGCAGGTGCTACTCCTTTCCCAAGGGTGACCTGCAGGCCAGTGGAGGGAAAGGATGCCTTACACCTCCTTTGGTAGAGACGTATCTCCACCCCGTCACCTAGGTACACTATGTACGTTATGTATAAAGCTCTGGTTAGGCCTCATTCTGTCACCCCATTATAGGAAGGCAGCAGAGGCTTTGGATAAGGGTAGAGAAAGGTTTCACCAAGAAGCTCCCAAGATAAGTGGGCATAACAAGACCTTGGACAAACTGGGGTTGCTTTGTCTGGAGCAAGGGAGGCTGAGGTGAAACCTAATAGAAGTTTATAAGATTATGAAAGGCATTGAATAGAGAGCTGGTATTTATTCCCGGGGTAAAAATGTCTAACTGACAGAAAATGGTTTTTTTTTACACAGAGAGCGATGGGTGCTTGGATTGCTTTTCCAGTGCCAGAGCGAAAGACAGAGCAGGCGTTCTTGGACATGCAAATTCACGGAGCTAGTTGGAATATGGACCATCTGCAGAAGGACAGGATTAGGTAACATTACCTTAATTTGCTCAGCACGTTGTGGGTTAAAAGTCATGTTCCTGTGCTGTACTGCTCCATGTTCTGTGCTACACAAACAATTGATTGTCCTTCATGAACGCTTTGTTGCTTGTTTCTAAATATAGCTACAACGAGATAGAAATTCACATATACTGGGTAGCACATTAACTTTGTCCTTGTTGAGTCTGTACAGATTGTTAGTGAACCTTCAGCCTTGTTTGAGAAGGAGGCATTCCATATGATTTCCAAAATCCTGTCTGCAAATGTTTCCCACAGGCAACAAATAGATTCAAAATTCAGAGATCAAAGTAAGTTTCTTAGCGAAGTAGGTATATGTCGCTCTCTACTGCCCTGAGATTCATTTTCTTGCAGGCATTCACAGTACAACAAAGAGACACGATAGGATCAGTGAAAATCTGCACACAAATGTAGCAATGTGTAAAACAATGTGTAATCTGTGTAAATAAATAAATAGATAGATAGAGAGATTGCTGAGAACATGAGTTGTAGAGTCCTTGAAAGTGAGTCTATAAGTTGTGGAATCAGTTCAGAGTTGAGGAGAGTGATCAAGAATCTGATGGTTATAGGGGAGCAACTGTTCCTGAACCTGGTGGTGTGGGACCTAAGATTCCCGTATCTCCTTCCCGACTACAGCAGCGAACGAGAGCATGACCTGGATGGTGGGGGGTGTGGGGTGGTTCCTTGATGGTTCTGGTGTCAGTGCTCTTTGTAGCTGTGCACAGTAGTGAGGAAGGCCTTTCCCGTGGTGGACTGGGCTGTATCCACTAATTTTAAAAGACTTTTCCATTATTGGGCACTGGTGTTTCCATGCCAGGCTGTGATGCAACCAGATAAGAAACTCTCTGCTGTGCATCTATATCAAAGGTGGTGATGAATCAGCATACAGGAGGGAGATTGAAAACTTGGCCCAGTGGTGTCAAAACAACAACCTCTCACTCAATGTCAGCATGATCAAGGAACTGATTGTAGACTTCAGAAGAGGGAAACCAGAGGTCCATGAGCCAGTAATCATTGGAAGATCAGAGCTGGAGAGAGTTAGTAACTTTAAATTCCTGGGTCTCTATCTGAGAGGACCTGTCCTGGACCCTTCGTACAAATGTAATAGCAAAGGAAGCACAACAGCGCCTCTCGTTCTTCAGGAGTCTGTGGAGATTCGGCATGTCATCAAAAACCTTGTCAAACTTCTAAGGATGTGTGATGGAAAGTGTGCTGACTGGCTGCATTACAGCCTGGTACGGGAACACCAACGCCTCTGAGTGGAAAATCCTACAAAAGGTAGCAGATTCAGCCCAGTACATCATGGGTAAAACCCTCCCAGCCACTGAGCACATCTACATGAAACGCTGTCACAGGAAAGCAGCATCCATCATCAGAGATCCTCACCACCCAGACCATGCTCTTTTCTCACTGCTGCCATCAGGTAGAAGGTACAGGAGCCTCAGGATTCGCACCACCGGTTCAAAAACAGTTACTACCCCTCAGTCATCAGGTTTGTAAACAAAAGAGGATAACTACACCCATCTATTGAGATGTTCCCACAACCAGTGATCTCACGTTAAGGACTCTTTATCTTGTTATTTCATGTTCTCGTTATTTATTGCTATTTGTTGTCGTCTATGTTCTTGCTCTTTCATTGATTCTGTATACAGAGACTGTTCTATAGATTTGCTGAGTATGCCTGAGGGGAAAGGAATCTCAGGGTTGCTCTGATATCAGATTTTACTTTGAACTGAAGAGGTTTTAGAAGACATGCCGGATCTGTGCAGACGTCGGAGGAGCAGAGTGATGTGGAAAGTGGATGTGTCTGTGGACACCCTCATCATGGGGTCCGTTTGCAAAGTGGTGACCCCAGCTGCATTTGGTTACCCTAAGTGTTTTGCAGAATATCTTCAGTCTGTAATCCTGAGATACCAGCTGCCTGTCACTCCAATTCTCCGTTTTACTTTCCCCCACGTCCCACCCGATACACATCTCCATTTCATGCAGGCTCCATTGATTTCGGAACTAAACTGGGGAACAGTCCATCCTCTTCCCAATCAGCAGCTGCTCCCTGTGGTATCTAGCAAGATCAGACAAGATATTCGTGTTTCTGCCCCTCCACCATCTGTCTCCGACCTGCATGTTTACCTTCATCTTCTCTCATCAGCTGTTCATGTATCTATCTCCCTTTTGCTCTCTCCCTACCCCCCCCTCTCTCTCTCTCTCTGCCCGCACTTCTCTCATTCAACAGCCACTATGTCCCAATTACATTCCTCTTCCCTGCCTAACACAACCTGCCTGTCATCGTACACCCTCCTCAATCCACCAGTCTGCTTCGACTCCACCTCTCCTCTTTGGGTAGGTTACCTTCCCTCCGCTCCCAGCTGGGCAGCAGATGTCACTGACTGTATGCTTTAGATTTCAGATTTAGGTTCCTAAATTATCACAGAATGAATACAAACTACAATCTGAAATTCATATTCTTCACAAACATCTGAACAACAGGAGACACCCCCTCCGCCATTCACACCAGCAAAACCATCAAAACCCCCTCCACCACTCACACCAGCAAAACCATCAAACCACCCTCCACCACTCACACCAGCAAAACCATCAAAACCCCCTCCACCACTCACACCAGCAAAACCATCAAAACCCCCTCCCCACTCACACCAGCAAAACCATCAAACCCCCCTCCACCACTCACACCAGCAAAAACCATCAAACCCCCCTCTCCCACTCACACCAGCAAAACCATCAAACCCCCCTCCACCACTCACACCAGCAAAACCATCAAACCCCCTCCACCACTCACACCAGCAAAACCATCAAAACCCCCTCCACCACTCACACCAGCAAAAGCAACAAACCCCCCTCCACCACTCACACCAGCAAAAGCATCAAACCCCCCTCCACCACTCACACCAGCAAAACCATCAAAACCCACCCCCACTCACACCAGCAAAACCATCAAACCCCCTCCCCCACTCACACCAGCAAAAGCACCAAACCTCCCCTCCCCCACTCACACCAGCAAAACCCCCTCCGCCACTCACACCAGCAAAACCATCAAACCCCCCCTCCCCACTCACACCAGCAAAACCATCAAACCCCCCTCCCCCATTCACACCAACAAAACTATCAAACCCCCTCCCCCACTCACACCAGCAAAAGCACCAAACCTCCCCTCCACCACTCACACCATCAAAACCCCCTCCCCACTCACACCAGCAAAACCATCAAACCCCCCTCCCCACTCACACCAGCAAAACCATCAAACCCCCCTCCCCCATTCACACCAACAAAACTATCAAACCCCCTCCCCCACTCACACCAGCAAAGCACCAAACCTCCCCTCCACCACTCACACCAACAAAACCCCCTCCCCACTCACACCAGCAAAACCATCAAAACCTCCTCCACCACTCACACCAGCAAAACCATTAAAACCCACCCCTACTCACACCAGCAAAACCATCAAAACCCCCTCCCCCACTCACACCAGCAAAAGCACCAAACCCCCCTCCACCACTCACACCAGCAAAAGCATCAAACCCCCTCCCCCACTCACACCAGCAAAACCATCAAAACCCCCCCACTCACACCAGCAAAACCATCAAACCCCCCTCCCACACTCACACCAGCAAAACCATCAAAACCCACCCCCACTCACACCAGCAAAACTATCAAAAGCCCCTCCGCCACTCACACCAGCAAAACCATCAAAACCCCCTCCGCCACTCACACCAGCAAAACCATCAAAACCCCCTCCCCACTCACACTAGCAAAAGCACCAAAACCCCCACCGCCACTCACACCAGCAAAACCATCAACCCCCCCCACTCACACCAGCAAAACCAACAAACCCCCCTCCCCACTCACACCAGCAAAACCATCAACCAACTCACCCACTCACACCAGCAAAACCATCAAACCCCCCTACCCCACTCACACCAGCAAAGCCATCAAACCCCCCTCCCCCACTCACACCAGCAAAGCACCAAACCCCCCTCCCCCACTCACACCAGCAAAACCATCAAACCCCCTCCCCCACTCACACCAGCAAAAGCACCAAACCTCCCCTCCCCCACTCACACCAGCAAAGCCATCAAACCCCCTCCCCCCACTCACACCAGCAAAACCAACAAAACCCCCACCCCACTCACACCAGCAAAACCATCAAACCCCCCTCCCCCACTCACACCAGCAAAAGCACCAAACCCCCTCCCCCACTCACACCAGCAAAGCACCAAACCCCCCTCCCTACTCACACCAGCAAAACCATCAAACCCCCCTCCCCCACTCACACCAGCAAAACCATCAAACCCCCCTCCCCCACTCACACCAGCAAAGCCATCAAAACATCCTCCACCACTCACACCAGCAAAACCATCAAACCCCCCTCCCCACTCACACCAGCAAAACCATCAAACACCCCTCTCCCACTCACACCAGCAAAACTATCAAACCCCCTCCCCCACTCACACCACCAAAAAGCACCAAACCCCCCTCCGCCACTCACACCAGCAAAAGCATCAAACCCCCTCCCCCACTCACACCAGCAAAACCATCAAACCCCCTCCCCCACTCACACCAGCAAAACCATCAAAACCCCCCCACTCACCCCAGCAAAACCATCAAACCCCCCTCCCCCACTCACACCAGCAAAACCATCAAAACCCCCCCTATTCACACCAGCAAAACCATCAACCCCCCTCCCCCACTCACAACAGCAAAACCATCAAACCCGCCTCCCCCACTCACACCAGCAAAAGTACCAAACCCCCCTCCCCCACTCACACCAACAAAACCATCAAAACCCCCCCTACTCACACCAGCAAAACCATCAAACACCCCTCCCCCACTCACACCAGCAAAACCATCAAACCCCCCTCCCCCACTCACACCAGCAAAAGCAACAAAACCCCCTCCACCACTCACACCAGCAAAACCATCAAAACCCCCTCCACCACTCACACTAGCAAAAGCACCAAACCCCCCTCTCCCACTCACACCAGCAAAACCATCAAACCCCCTCCCCCACTCACACCAGCAAAGCCATCAAAACATCCTCCACCACTCACACCAGCAAAACCATCAAACCCCCCTCCCCACTCACACCAGCAAAACCATCAAACACCCCTCTCCCACTCACACCAGCAAAACCATCAAACCCCCTCCCCCACTCACACCAGCAAAAGCACCAAACCTCCCCTCCACCACTCACACCAACAAAACCCCCTCCCCA
>NC_133130.1:109803552-109933552 GCF_048418815.1 Hemitrygon akajei
CTTTTGCTCCCTAACTCTCAACTCATGTCCTCTTGTTTGAATCTCGCCTACTCTCAATGGAAAAAGCCTATCCACGTCAACTCTATCTATCCACCTCGTAATTTTAAATACCTCTATCAAGTCCCCCCTCAACCTTCTACGCTCCAAAGAATAAAGACCTAACTTGTTCAACCTTTTCCTGTAACTTAGGTGCTGAAACCCAGATAACATGCTAGTAAATCTTCTCTGTACTCTCTCTATTTTGTTGACATCTTTCCTATAATTCGGTGACCAGAACTGTACACAATACTCCAAATTCGGCCTTACCAATGCCTTGTACAATTTTAACATTACATCCCAACTCCTACACTCAACGCTCTGATTTATAAAGGCCTGCATACCAAAAGCTTTCTTCACCACCCTATCCACATGAGATTCCACCTTCAGGGAACTATGCACCATTATTCCTAGATCACTCTGTTCTACTGCATTCTTCAATGCCCTACCATTTACCATGTATGTCCTATTTGGATTATTCCTACCAAAATGTAGCACCTCACACTTACCCCTTGGGTTAAGGGGGACCCATCCTTTAAACTCATCCTTTTTGTATAGGTCAACCCTTCCCGAGAAGAGAGCCCAATGATCCAGAAATCTGAAACCCTGCCCCCTGCACCAATTCTTCAGCCAAGCATTCATCTACCAAATCATCCTCATCTCACCCTCACTGGCACGTGGCACAGTCAGCAATCCAGAAATGTTTTGCAGAATGAGCAATATTTGACAATATAAACAGTAAACCAGCCTTTTTATATTTGTTTACCGATCTGGTCATCATTGTCACAACTAATTGTCATTGTCCCATCCCCAGTTGCTCTTGAGAAGATGGTGATGATGCGCACAGTGAAGGAAAGTGCTCTCACACCACTGCTGGGGAGGGATTTAGACCCCAACACCATGGAGAAGCTGTGCCTCAGGCACACGCTGCCCTCAGATCTCTGGCTGTCTGGGTGGTCCTTTCAGAATCGGTGGGTGAGTGACCACATTGGATTCTGTTGACGATGAGTCTGTGGGCAAACTATTGGAGAGGATTTCTGAGCATATGGAGAAGCACAGCCTGATGAGGGGTAGTCAGCATGGCTTTGTGAGGGGCAGGTCATGCCTCACGAGCCTGATTACCTTTTTTGAGGAAGTGACAGATCGATGAAGGTAGAGCAGTGGATGTGGTGTTCATGGATCTTTGTAAGACATTCAACAAGGTTCCCCATGGTGGACTCATTCAGAAAGTCAGAGGCATAGAATCCAGGGAAACATTTGGAATTGGCTTGCCCACAGAAAACAGAGCATGGCCATAGGTGGAGTGTATTCTGACAATGTTCCACAGGGATCTGTTCTACAACCCCTGCTCTTTGTGACTTTTATAAATGAAAGGGTTGGTTAGTAAGCTTGCAGATGACATGGAGGTTGGTAGTATTGTTGGTAGGTAGTGTCAAAGGTTGTTTTACTTTACAATGGGACATTTACAGGATGTAGAGCTGGACTGAAAAGAAGCAGATGGACTTCAATCTGTGGACGTGTGAAATGATACACTTTGGAAGGTCGAACTCAAAGCCAGAGTAGGTTAATGGCAGGATTCTTAGCAGTGTGAGGGAACAGGGTCCATATCCAGAGATCTCTTGAAGTTGCCGTATAAGTCAATAAGGTGGTTAGGAAGGCGTATGGTGTGTTGATCTTCATTAGTTAGGGGATTGAGTTCAAGAGTTGTGAGGTAATGTTGCAGCTCTATAAAACTCTGGTTTGACCACACTTGAAGTATTGTGTTCAGTTCCGGTCACCTGATTATGGAAAGGATGTGGAAGCTTTTGCGAGGGAGTGGACATTTACCAGGGTGATGCCTGGATTAGAGAGCATATCTTATAAGGAAAGGGTGAGCAAGCAATGGCTTTCCTCTTTGGAGTGAAGGATGGGAGGCAATCTGATAAAGATGTACAAGGTGATAAGGGGAATAGGTAGGTTGGATAACCGGAGACTTTTTCCCAGGAAGGCAGTGGCTAGTATGAAAGGATACTCTTTTAAGGTGATTGAAGTATTAGAGTTGTCAGAAGTATGCTCTTTACACAGAGTGTGGGGGTTGCATGGAATGCCCTGCCAGGGGTGATGGTAGAGGCAGATACATCAAGGACACTTAAGAGACATTTAGATAGGCATATGGATGAAAGGAAAGTGGAGGGAAGGGGTAGGTTGATCTTGGAGTAAGTTGAAAGGTTGGTACAATATTCTGGACTGAAGGGCCTGAACTCTATGTTCTATGAAGTTCAGGTGGACATGAGGAGTGGGAGAGGAACCAGGTGGATGATGAGTTCCACAACATTAGCCCACCAGGACCTCAGGACAACACTCTGTTGCAGCAGCTCCCAGCCATGAATACAGCACAAGCTAGCTGGCACTCAACGTAGCAAGGTTTCTCCAACAAACAGCAACCATTCCACCACTTTTAAAATGGATACCACCACCTAGAGTGGAAACAGAGCAAGATGTGACGGCATTGGACTTAAGCTGTGCGACAACAGATTTGTCAGAGGGCCCAACTCCTTCTAAAGTGTCTGGTTAACCTGTCCTAAATAATTCCCGTCCTCGGTCACCCTGTAGTCTTGCAGCAATGTCCGCGAAACCATACCTATTTGTATTTTGGATGCCGCATACACTCAGAGTTCTTACTCCCTGCCATTTTCCCCCAGGCCTGCCTCTCGATTCGTGCTTACTTTCCATGAATGTTCTGGCCCTCCCAGTCACTCACTGGTTATCATTACCCTCTTCACCACCCTGACCTATGTCTCTAACTTTCTAAATACCCCTTCAACCCCATCTGTCTCCACAATCCTTCTAGATTCAACATTCCAAGAAAAGACCCCAGGAATTGTTGTAAACTGACGAACTGCTTAAACCAAAGAGTAAAATGGAGAATGCTGGAAACACTCAGGAGGTCAAGCTACATCTGAGAGGAAAACTATTTAACATTTCAGATTTTTTAAAATAATAGTTTTCAGAACTGGGAAGTGCCACTCACCTGCAATGTCGCATCTGTGGAGACAGAAGCGACTGGAGATGATAGAAACTAGGATAACAAACTGTAAGACCATAAAATATAGGAGCAGAATTAGGCCATTTGGCCCATCGTGTCTGCTCCACCATTTCATCATGCCAGACCCATTTCTTTCTCAGCCCCATATCCTTCATGCCCTGACTAATCAAGAACCTATCAACCTCTGCCTTGAATAACTTGGCCTCCACAGCGCCGTTGGCAACGAATTCCATGGATCCAGAACTCTCTGGCTAATGAAATCCCTCCTCATCTCCGTTCTAAATGCATGTCCCTCAATTCTGAGGCCGTGCCCTTTGATCCCAGACTCCCCCCACCATTGGAAACACCCCGTCCACATCCACTCTGTCGAAGCCTTTCAATGAGATCCCCCTTCATTCTTTTGAATTCCAATGAGCAGAGGCCCAGAGCCATCAAAGGCTCCTCAAGTGACAAGCTTTTCAATTCCAGAATCATTTTCCCAAACCTCCTTGGAACCCTCTCCATCAACAGCACATCCTTTCTAAGATAAGGGGCCCAAAAGCTGCTCACAATACTCCAAGCAAGGCCTCACCAGTGCCATAGAAAGCCTCCACGTTACATCCCGGCTTTTCTGTTCTAGTCCTGCTGGTGAACTCCGCAGGTCCAGCTGCACTGGCAGGGGGAAAGAAATCATCGGCGGTTCAGGTTGAAACTATCCGTTCTTGATCCATGGAGTATTTTCAGTGCTCGCTGCTTTTATTCCTGCCGTAGTTTGCCCGTGGGTACTTATACCATCTGTCTTCAGCTCTCACCGTGTCATTGGTGACCGAGTGAGCTGACAGCATTGTGTGAGTCTGCTAGTGACTGATAGGAGAGCTCGGTGCCATAGCTACCAGGGATCCATGTTCAACGCCGGCCTCCGGCGCTGATGGTGTGGAGTTTGCACGTTCTCATGTGACTGCACAGGTTTCTTCCAGATGCTTTAGTTCCCCCCCACATCCCGAACTGGACGATTAATTGTTCACTGGAAAATGACAGCATTGACTATAGACCTATTCTATCCCACAGTTATAAGGCTACTAAACAGCCCCCTAGTACAGTACAGGTGGTAAGGTGGAGATATGTCCCTACCAAAGGAGGTGTAAGGCACCCCTTCCCCCCCACTAGCCTGCAGGACACCCTTGGGCAAAGTGTAGCAGCTGCTCAGCACCCCCCCCCACCCCCGATCAGGATCACGTGAAGCCATGGGATGGTCATGTGCATATCACAAGTCCTGGTTATACCAGGCAGACAATCTCTGGAGATAATGGCTGGGGCGGGGGGGGTGGGGTCACCCATCTTGTAAAGACACTGCTCAGGAGAAGGCAATGGCAAACCACTTCTGTAGAAAAAATTGCCAAGAGCAATCATGGTCATGGGACTGTGATCACCCATATGGTACGACACGGTGCATAATGGTGGTGAGGGGTACCGTACACAGGTTCCTGACACCATCTACCTTACAGCTTATGGTCAGCCTGCACTGCACTTTCTCCGGAACTCTAACTCTCTGGTGTGGTTTTTCCTTCTACTACCTCAAAGCACTGCTGTGACAAAATGATCTAAGATGGCCTCCAAAAACAAAGATTTCACTGTACCTCAGTACATTTGACATTAATAAATTAAATAACCAATTTCTCAAAGCCATAGGCTCTGATAATGGATACAAGATAGGGGAGAATGGTTCTGATACTTATCGAAAAAATCTTTATTTTAACAGCAGAGATATTTTAACTGAGTTTGACGAGCTACCAGACTCGATATCTGTGGATATAGGCAACACGAGTGAATCTGCAGATGCTGGAAATAAATTTAAAAAAAACACAAAATGCTGGCAGAACTCAGCAGGCCAGACAGCATCTATGGGAGGAGGTAGTGACGATGTTTCGGGCCGAAATGTCATTATTACCTCCTCCCATAGATGTTGTCTGGCCTGCTGAGTTCTGCCAGCATTTTGTGTTTTTATTAATCTGTGGATATAGTTTGATTTAACACTGGCTGTGCTGAACCACCTTTTTAAATGTGATCATTGTCTCCATTGAGCTGGAGAGCATGTTTGACTGGCTTGTCCTGCACTTTGGCTTGTATGGATTAAATCCTTTTCAGAGTGTACTCATGTACGTTCACTGAATCCCTTTCATGATGGGAGATAGGATCTGTTCAAACAGAGATGTCATGCAAATACACAATAAGCCAAACAGCCCACAGTATCATAATCACGATGAGAACCATTTAACTCACCTTATTCAACCAGAAAAACCTACATTGCTGTGTAAGTCTTGGGCACACACACACACACACACACACACACACACACACACACACACACACACACACACACACACACACACACACACACACACACACACACACACACACACACACACACACACACACACACACACACACACACACACACCTGTATTTGCCAACGTGGAGCGGAGAGCGAGTTTGTAAACCTGGTGGGAGCAAAGGATGTTGGGAATGGCGAGGATGGGGTGCAGCGGGAAAGTTGTGGGACGGGTGCCAGAGAAGGAGTGACAGGGGCGGGTGGGGGGGGGTGGGGTTACATGGGTGCAGACACACCCAGCCCTGAGACACCAGGCAAGGTCATTTGATTCCAAACAATCGGTTTATTGATCATTACAGAATGTCTGTCTGGTGCTTCCCGCTAACCTCCCCTCTCCCCCTTTTCCCAACCGTGATTCCCCGCTCCCTGCCCCCTTCCCACTCTCAGTCCACAATAGAGACCCGTATCAGAATCAAGTTTATTATCACTCACATCTGATATGAAACTTGTGCATTTTTGCCACAGCAGAACAGTGCAGCACATGAAATTGCTGCAGTACTGTGCAAAAACCTCGGACTCCCTCGCTATGTGCACTATGTATGCATCTTAGCGATCAACAGCTTCATAAAGAACACAGAGGCCTGTGCATCCCCACCTTAACCTGACCATCTCCTTCCATGTGGGTCTAATATATGATGGATTTTTTCCAGATACTCAACCACCATCTTGCAACGTTAAGGTCTTTAAGGTTTGCCATTGAAAAGTATTTGAGTGTTATTCTTGGGCGGGGCTGTCTGGGTAACGTTTATTTCCCCATCCCCGTCTGCACCCGAGTGCTTGCTGAGTTACTTCAGGGGGCAATCAGTGAAGGCGTGAGACTGAACGTGGTTACGGCCCAGACCACACGGTGAAGGGCTTCTTGTCACTAGAGCATGAATTGCGTTTTTACATTCCACCAACTTCACGGACGTTATTGCCAACCTTGACATTGTCATTGGGTTTGGAGCTTGTGGCTCTTCTCCCCTGTCCCTCCCCTGACTGAAGTCTGCCGCGTTAGACTTACAGGTTCAGAACTGCGTCCTCCATTCTATGCTGTGGTGGCTTGGCAATACATTAGAGTGCTTCATTTGCTTTGGTGACTGCTGCTCCATAGCGACCCAGTCTCCGAAATGGTAAGATCACTGACTCTGCTATATTGACTAGTTCCACTAAGTCCGTAAATTGTCCTCATGCCTGATGCTTTTGACAAAGCTAATTGTAAGTGTAACTTGAAAAAAGGATCAAGCAGAACTTAATAGCCATTTGCATGAATTAGTTCCTGCACTGATGATGGCCTTGCACTGATTTACACGTCCCAATGACGTTAGCGAGTGGAAGGACATGAAGTGCATAAATGGCTGTTGTAAAGTGACTTTCATTTTTACACTTGGCATTTCAAAGTAGCAAAGAGCCACAAAGCTACGTTTCAAATGCCATCGCTGTTCTAAAGTCAGAACCGTGGCATTTCCCACAGCGGCAGTGCTGCGTCAGGGCAATCTGTTTTACGTGTTGGCTGCAGACATCCTGGGGAACCTCGCTGGTCAGAAAGTGAAGCCGAGCCAGCTTGAACAATGGAGAGGCTGCAGAGGAGACCCTCTGCCGTACTGTCAGGGTAACCAAATCATTTACAGGGAGTGACTGGATGGGCCAGATTCCTTGTAGTGGAGGAGCTGAGGAGGATCTGAAGCAGTTATACAAAATTATTAGGAGGGTAAATGAAGAAAAACTTTTTATAGAGCCATACGGTGTGGAGACAGGTCATCTGCCCCTGACAGTGGGCACCCATCCCTGGTAGATGCATCTTCCAGCACTTGGTCCAAAACCTTCTGTGCTCAGGTGGCTTATGTGTTTGTCTAAACACTTCTTAATGTTAAGACTATAACATGGGAGCACAATTTGGCCGTTTTGCCCAGCTCCGCCATTCAAACATCCTTTTCTCCTCTCCCTCAGCCCCAGTTCCCTGGCCTTCTCCCCGTAACCTTTGATTTTGTGTTCAATCAAGAACTCTGCCTTAAGTACACCCAACGACACGGCCTCCACAGCTGCCTGTGGTAATAAATCCCACAAGTTCACTACCCCCTGGCTAAGGAAGTTTCTCCACATCTCTGTTTTAAATGAATGCCTCTTTATCCTGAGGCTGTGCCCTCTTGTCCTACCACGGGAAACACCCACTCTGTCTGGGGCTTTCAACATCTGAAAAGTTCCAATGAGATCTCCCCCCTCATCCTTCTAAATTCCAGTGAGTATGGACCGAGAGCCATCAAACGTTCCTCGTATGATAACCCTTTCATTCCTGGAATCATCATTGTGAACCTCCTCTGGACCCTCTCCAATGCCAGGACATCTTTTCTAAGATAAGAAGCCCAAAACTGTTCACAATACTCAAGGTGAGTCCTCACCAGTGCCTTATAAAGCCTCAGCATCACATCCTTGCTCCTGTAATCTAGACCTCTTGAAATGAATGCTAACATGGCATTTGCCTTCCTCACCACCGACTCAACCTGCAAGTTAACCTTCAGGGTGTTCTGCACAGGACTCCCAGGTCCTTTTCCATCTCAGATTTTTGGATTTTCTCTCTGTTTAGAAAATAGTCTGCGCAATTATTTCTACAACCAAAGTGCATGGCCATGCATTTTCCAACATTGTATTTCATTTGCCACTTTCTTGCCCATTCTCCTAATCTGTCCAAGTCCTCCTGTTTCCTCAACACTATCTGCCCTTCCACCACTTTTCATATCATCTGCAAACTTGGCAACGAAATCTTCTATTCCATCATCTAAATCATTGATATACAGCATAAAACAAAGTGGTCCCAACACCAACCCCTGCGGAACACCACTTGTCACTGGCAGCCAGCCAGAAAAGGATTCTTTTATTCCTGCACGCTGCCCCCTACCAATCAGCCAATGCTCTAACCATGCTAGTAACTTCCCTGTAATACCATCGCCTCTTAACTTGGTAAGCAGCCTCATGCGTGGTACCTTGTCAAAGCCCTTCTGAAAGTCCAAATATACAGCATCCACGGCATCCCTGTTATCTATCTTACTTATAATCTCCTCAAGGAATTCCAACAGGTTCGTCAGGCAAGATTTTCTCTAAAGGACTTTGTTCCTCAGTCTCCTTTTCTACACTTTCACCATTTTATATACCTCAGCCATGTCCTCTCCTGACACCCTCCACTCTAGAGAAATCAGACACAGCCTCTCCAGTTTCTCCTTAGAACCAAAATGGTTCTCACCAACTCCCCGTTCCCCCCAGGCAACATTCTGGTGAATCTCCTCTGTATCCTCTTTAGCACAAGTACATCCTCCCTGTATCGTGATGACCAGTGTTTCAGCATACACCACCTATGCTGGTGGAACACAGCAGGCCAGGCAGCATCGATAGGGAGAAGCGCTGTCGACGTTTTGGGCCGAGACCCTTCGTCAGGACTTGGGATGTGTGTGTGGGGTGGGGGGGAGGGGGGAGAAGAGAGGATCACACAAAGGAAAGCCATGTGGTCACAGGGAGAACGTGCAGACTCCACACTGACAGTATCCGAGGACTGGATTGATCTTGGGCCATTGGCATAATGAAGCGACAGTTCCAGCACGACACCGTGCTGCCTTGTGGCGTTTCCCTTTCAGCATAGCTGACCACCCTCCCCAATCCTCCATCGGAGGACGCAGATTCCACCGCGCATCGCTGGCAGGTTCTGCAGGACGGTTACCTTTAACTTCACAGTCAGGCTTCAATGCAGAATCGCGTTGAGATTGTAGTGTTAAATGAGTTCTGCCCTGGGCAGTGAGTTTTCACTGCTTCGTCACCCGAGTGACTGCAACTGGCACTGCCCACACAACTCCTGGTGCAGAACTGTGCTCATCCGGAAAGACTCCATACATTCTGCTTTACTCGTTCTTGAACCTACAGTTGTCAATAACATTAAATAATTTCAAACTTCAAAAAAAAATATCAGTTAACAATTGTGAGTTGTCAAAG
This sequence comes from Hemitrygon akajei, assembly GCF_048418815.1. Classification (NCBI taxonomy): domain Eukaryota; kingdom Metazoa; phylum Chordata; class Chondrichthyes; order Myliobatiformes; family Dasyatidae; genus Hemitrygon; species Hemitrygon akajei. The sequence goes on from NC_133130.1 coordinate 109,812,939, forward strand.
AAAACAACTAGCGTGCGCCAATGAAATGATCAAATGGCCCAGTGAAGGTCCTGTCTTCATTTTAAGTGATTTTAAATCCAGTTGTTACAGATGTTTTTATCAATAATCACTTTGCATTGGTGATAAACTCAATTTTAGCTCCATTAATAAGACTAACCAGGTTAAGACTGTCATAATTATTTATACGAGCCACCTTTCAATTGAAAAAAAATCACATTAAATAATTAATCACAACCAGTTCAGTTTCAGGCTGCTGTGAGACAGCAAGTCCACCCTGATCGGAGCTCCCAAAGCTGAAAGTGTAGATTCTGCACTAAGCAGTGATACTAAGTGGGTGGCAGCAACTTTTTTTTAAAAGCTATATTTGTTTTGCTCCAGGCAGTGCAATTAATCCATTTTAAATGTGCTTTTATGGCGCAGCAGTATGCACTAAAAGCTGAAGCAGGTCCTGTAGTGATAAACATGGATTCTGCTCTGCCGGACCTAAGTGAGGAGACGCCGGCTAAGGGGATGAATGAAATGGATGTGATCTGCTAATTTGGTTTTAATCTGCTTGAAGAGCACGCTATTGTCAGCCCAGCAATGAATGGATAACCCTCAAGTAATAATGGGGCAGTTTCTGCAATCTGCTTCTATTGATTTTTCGAATGGTGGCTTGTAGGAGATGGATGATTCTGGGAATAAGTATACACGCATGGCTACTTTACTAGGTACTATCTGCATAACTTTGTTGTAATGCTTGGCTACGTGAGTTACTGCCACGTTCTCGTCAGCTTGAACCAGTCTGGCCGTTCTCCTCTGACCTCTCTCATTTTAACAAGGCACTTTTGCCCACTGGATTTTGTGCACTATTCTCTGTAAACTCTACAGTCTGGTGTGCATGAAAGTCCCAGTTTCTGAGACACTCAAACCACCCCATCTGGCACCAACCATCATTCCATGGTCGAAGTCACTCAGATCACATTTCTTCCCCTTCTGGATGTTTGGTCTGAACAACAACTGAAACTCTTGACCGTGTCTGCATGCTTTCATGCACTGAGTTGCTGACACATGATTGGCTGATTAGATATTTGCATAAACAAACAGAGCTACAGGTGTACCTAATAAAGTGGCCACTGAGTGTATAGGAGCCAGGAATGTGACAGAGCAAAATGTACAAAAAAGCTGGATGAACTCAGCAGGTCGGGCAGCATCCGTTGACTGCTTCTTTCAACGGATGCTGCCCGACCTGCTGAGTTCATCCAGCTTTTTTGTACGTTTTGATTTGACCACAGCATCTGCAGTGTACTTTGTGTTTAATGTGACAGAGCAGCGGAAGAGATTTTATCCTTTTAGTTCCAAATGCGCTCTTGGTCTGACCAGCTGGTTCCAACCTCTGTGGCTCAGTGTCATTAGATTTCATTGTCTTCTGTACTGACAGTCTGATTGCCTCAGTATAGGAAGGATGTGGAGTGTGTGTGTGTGTGTGTGTGTGTGTGTGTGTGTGTGTGTGTGTGTGTGTGTGTGTGTGTGTGTGTGTGTGTGTGTGTGTGTGTGTGTGTGTGTGTGTGTGTTCTTTTGCTACTAGTGCACAAAGGAATTTAAACTGCACACAAAAGGTTGTCACCCTCTACCCCATTGGCATGGTAAGTATATTTCACGATCGTACACAATCACATTTCCTTTTCTGGTTTCTGATGTGGACGGTGTTGACAACGTGGAGTTTGCAAAGATTTTAGAACTGGCTTATTTCATTGAACTGGCTGTTTCCATTGAGGAAATTATTCAGTGAGCACATGTTGTTGTCACTGGGCAAAAAGATTTGCACAGCACAAGATTTTTGCGCACACTGGTCATTACAAATTAGAGGGAACGTTGGAAGTGGAAGTTTTAGGGAGTGTGCAGAGGAGATTGACCAGGATTGGAGAGCATTTCTAATGAGGATAGGATGAATGTGCTAGGGCTTTTCTCTTTGGAGCAAAGCGTGAGAGGCAACTTGATGAAGGTGCTTAAGATGATAAGAGACGTACGTGAGTGGACAGCCAGCGCCTTTCCCCAGGGCAGCACTGGTCAGTAGGAGAGGGTGATTGGAGGCAGGTGTAAGGGTAGGTTTTTTTAAACCACAGAGAGGGGTAGGTGTGTGAACGTGCTGCCTGGGGTGGTGGTAGAGCCAGATACATTAGGGACATTGAAGAGACTCTCAGAGAGGTGCATGGATAATAGTAAAATGGAGTTCTACAAAGGAGGGGAAGGGTTAGAATGATCTAGGAGTAGGTCATTGTGGGCCGAAGGGCCTGTACTGGGTTGTAATGTTCTATAATCATAAAAAACTGGTATTTGGTGAGAATGGCAGTTTATTATTGAAACAGAAGGAGCCCTGTTTCTTTTCCCCTTTGACACAGTGGATCCCAACCTGGGATCCACAGATCCTTTGCTTAATGGTATTGGTCCATGGCATAAACAAGGTTGGGAGCCCCTGCTTTAATGCTTCATCTGGTTTTTGAATTTAAGGTTGTATTTATACCAGCATTCTGGCATGGACTGAGATACCATTTGGACACAGTAACTTGACTCTCAAATGATTGGGATTGGGTAATTATTGATTGTAATTGTTCTTTTGCATAAGACTTTATAATTTAAATCATAGATTTATAGAGACACAGAATTATCCAGTATGAAAACAAAACCTTCAGCCAAACTCATGACCAACATCCCAATCTCTGATAATCCTGTGCATGGCCCATATTTCTTTAAAGCTTTCCTATACACTTACTCGTCCAAATGTCTTTTAAGCACTGCCTATATCACCCCCTCGACAGGCTTCTCCCATATACCCACCACCGTGTGTGTACAAAAAACTTGCCCTTCAGATTGCTGTTACCTGTTTCCCCTCTCACCTAAACCCATGAGTGTCCCCCATGATGGGATAAATTTTGTCGCTGTCACAAATGCCCCTGTTAATTTTATATGCCTCTGCACCAGGATTCCCAACCTTTTTTATGCCAAGAACAAATACCATTAAGCAAGGGGTCAGTGAACCCCAGGTTGGGAACCCCTGCTCTATAGGGTCACCCCCTCAGCCTCTTCCACTCGCCAGCCTTTCCAATCTCTCCATATGACTCAACCCTGCAGTCCAAGCAATGTTCCTATGAATCTTTTCTAGTTCCTTTCTCGCTTCATCATTTCTTTCCTAGCACTGCACACAGCGCTCCAAGTACAGCCTAATCAATGACTTGGACAACTGCCACATGCTGCCCCAACTCCAATACTCAACGCCTCAGCCGATGATGATCTTCTGTCTGAGAAGCAGCTCTCCTCTTCCACCCTCGGACTCCTACCATCAGGTCAATCTTGTGTCCAATTTGCCATCTCATCCTGGACCCCAACTATTCTAAACTGCTGGGCCAGCCTACAATGCAGGACCTTGCCGAATATATCTATTTATTGAAGGAATAGGCCCTTCGAGCTATGCTGCCCAGCAACCCATCTATATAACCCTAGCCTAATCAGAGGACAATTAACCTACCAGCCAGTTGGTACGTCTTTGGACTGTGGAATGACATACAACCTCCTTCCGGGCGGTGTCGGGGATGGAACCCGGGTCACCTGTGTTGTAGAGCATTGTGCTAACCTCTTCATTACCATGGTGCCCCAATTAATTATATGTAAATGAGCAAAGAATAAGATAAAAAGACAAAATAAATTGTATTTCTGAACTGGATATATGGGACAATAGAGCAAGAAAGAAAGTCCAAAATGAACAAATGATTGAGAGCTGAGTGTGAACTAGATGCATAAGAGGAGGAGTGTGGTGCAGGGGCATGCTCCAGGCCGCAGACACAGGCTCCGTACAGGACTGATGAGATATGAAGAGCACAGAGAAAGGAAGTTAGAGAAGAACGATCTGCAGATATTGATCTTGTACTATGCATACAATTAATCTGTTGTTTGTGAGGTAAAGGAAAAAAATCAGTCTAGAGTACTGCCATAAAACTGACCAGGACATCAGGGGGCAAGAAGGTGACCAGAGCCTGGGAGGGGGAGGGCAGCTGTGGAGGGAAGAGGCAAATTTGTTCATTGTAGAGGATTCAATCGTAGGGGAACAGAGTGTCCTTTGGGAGCGGGATTAACTGCTCTCTCCTCACAGCTGCCAACGGGAAGGAGGTACAGGAGCCTCAGGTCCCACACCACCAGGTTGAGGAACAGTTATCACCCCTCAACCATCAGGCTTTTGAACCAAGGTGGATAACTTCACTCACCTTAGCACTGAACTGATTCCACAACCTCGCGACCCACTTTCAATGAATCTACAGCTTACATTCTTAACTTTCTTTCTTTCCTTCTCTCTTTCTTTATTTAATTAGTTGTTTATCTGTATCTAATTATCTATTTATTTATTCATTTGTATTTGCTCAGTCTGGCTTCTTTTGCACATTGGCTGTTTGTCAGTCTTTGTGTGTAGTTTTTCATTCATTCTGTTGTATTCCTTTGTTCTACTGTGAATGCCCGCAAGATGAATGAATCTCTGGGAAGTACTGTACAGCGTAACAGTTAGCACCATGCTTTAACAGCGGGGGGTCTTACAAAGCTCAGAGTTCAATTCCAGCGCCATTCGGAAAGGAGTTTCTCTACATCCACCCGGTAGAACCCGAGTGCTCCAGTTTCCTCCCACAGTCCGGGAGGTACCGACCGGGTAGGTTAATTGGTTATTGTATATTGTCCCCTGATTAGGTTTGAGCTGTGTGGCTCAGAGAAGATCTGGAAGAGTTTACTGTCACAATGTGCGTTGGCAACATCGGAACCCAAGTACGCAGCAGACAGACTCTTGATGTAGAAACAGCAACAAGAGTTTATTCATAATGATTCCAAAAAAAACCTTTGTGGCTCGTCCAAGTGACACACCACGAAAAGTAACATTCTCAATGTTCTGACATTCCTGATTAGCGGTAATCAGGCGTCCGCTTAAATACGGTAATACAAGTAACACGGAACCCTCGAGCCTGTCACGAGTTTAAACAGGAGGCTGCATCACAAAGAACTCGAGAAAAACACGAGGAGCTCTGAACGAGTGACAAGTATGGTAAAACCACAATTAACCAATTCAGGTGTTTGGAGCCCAGTGCTCTCTGGTGCCCCACACTGGCCTGAAGAGCTCATTACACCTACTTCACACTGTATTGCTAAATTAAAAACACTGTGTATGGTGACATAAACGTACTTCGGTAATCAATTTACTTTGAATTTTGAAACGTTACAGTGCCTTCCTGGTGCCAGGGTGAGGAAAAGTTTGACTGGCTTGAAGAAATATTGCAGAGGGAGAGCAGCAGTTAAGTTTTGAGCTGGGCCGTAGTAACTCCAGGAGAGGAAAATATGAAATATGTGGTTATAAAACACTGGAGAAATACTGCTGGAATCTGTAAATTGTTATGACAGAAACGCATATTACAGCTTGAGTGAATTGCCGAGCTCAGAGTTCTGACATTACTGAAACTGATTGCCGACTTCATATTTCGGGCTATGTGGTATCCAGGGTAGTGAGGGAAAAAGGGAGGAGGACGAACACTCACGGTGATTAAAGATGAAGTTTCCACAATATTAAAAGAAAATATAATTAGGATGAAATTATTTTATTTAAAAAATAAATAAACACAATAAGTAGAATTGCCATAAAAGACAATATAATGTGAGGTTAACAGGCATTCGAGACTGGAGAGGCAGAGCCGGTAGGATTGGTGTTTCACAGATCTAGTAACCCAGATTCAATCCCGACCTTCGGTGCTGTCTGTGCAGACTTTGCAATTCTCGCGGTGACTGTGTGAGTTTCTTGTGGGGCCTCTGCTTTCCTCCCCTTCCCAAAAATGTTTGGGCAGCAGGTCAGTTGTGAATTGTCCCTGGTATATCAGAATCAGAATCAGACTTTAATCGCCAAGTACCTATGCACATACAAGGAATTTACTTCCGGCAGATGTTGTCTCTCTGCTCATAACAATAATAATGATAAATATAAATGAAAATATAGATTATACATACAGGTAGTGCAATCCAGGTACTAGTTAGCCGACAGTTAACCAGCAGTTAACTGTTCAGCAAAGTGACCGCAGTAGGGAAAAAACTTCTCCAGTGCCTATTAGTCTTAGTCTGGAGGGATCTGAAGCGCCTACCAGACGGAAGCAGATCAAACAGTCCGTGCGCAGGATGGGAGGAGTCCTTTATGATGTTCCCCACCCTCTTCTTCAACCTGGAAGAGTACAGGTCCACAATAGAGGGCAGGGAAGCTCCAATGATGCGCTCGGCAGTCCTCACTGTGCGCTGTAGTCTGGTTCTATCCTGCTTGGTGGCGGCTCCAAACCACACAATGATGGAGGTGCACAGGACAGACTCAATGACTGCAGTGTAGAACTGCAGCAGCAATTCCTGAGGCAGACCGTATTTCCTCAAGAGCCGCAGGAAATACATCCGCTGCTGGGCCTTCTTCAGGATGGAGCTGATGTTCTGCTCCCACTTCAGATCCTGAGAGATGGTGGTTCCCAGGAACCTGAAGTTCTCCACGGTGGACACAGGGAATGATGGGATTTGCACTTCTGATGAAGAAGTTGAGAGCATTGGAAGACCATGGTGGGAGTTATACAACCCTCAAGCAGCAGAAAACATAACTCCAGAGGTTAAACAGGCAAAATGGAGTGATGCTGGTGTAGGACTTCGTTCATCTCCGATCACAAACTAAGTTCTGGAGTGTGTTCAGAACACTTTCCCCCAACAATATCTACTACAAGCAACAAGGACCCATATTACACAGCAGTAAATAATGAATTGGAATTGGTTAACAGCCTAGCATTGTACATGAAGGGGAGGGGAAAGGATAGTTCACCAATAATTAATATCCCTCTCTCCAGTTGTCAATGGACTCACATTCCTACTAACCTCTCTCTTCTTGCTAGCAAAATAGTAAAAGAAAGTCCTGTATTTGATTTCACCTGTAAGTTGCTTCTCATATGTCTGTTTTTTGTAAATCTCTGTGTTGTGACATGATATAACTCTCTGCAGATGGTCGAGTTTTGCTGTCACCTTCCTCCTGGGAGAGCAGTCAGCATCTTTGTTCATTACCTCACTTGGAGATGCAGTGCTCCCTCAGCACATGGCTGCACAGGATCATCAATCTCCATCATGTATTCAAATCCCAGAGCTCAGCTGACACTCATACCCTGCTCTGCTGTGTTAGGATTTATCAACCAATAAGACACTTGTGAGATCCCAGACCACAGAACAAATTACTATTTACAGAGTTTGATTCCAGACAGAGGGACCTCAGGATATAGTCACTTCAACCTGAAGCCTTGTTTCCTCCTGGCCATTTTCTTGTCAGCCATTTATCTTCCAAAGAGCAGGTTTAGCTTTTTAATTCAAAGATGAAATGCATTTGTGACACCTTTTGTCAGGAAGTTATTTTTTCACTCTTCAGGTAACAGGAACATTCAGCACCTTCAGACTGCAGCTGCTGATCTCGGACACAGTCGAAACATTGTGTGTTCTGGACGTCACAAACAAAACGTTTTTATTTCAGTGTCCTAGACTATTGCAGGCAATCCCTGAACCAGGAGCCAATTAAACAGCACGCTCCTTCCAACAAACTCATGTTTTTAAAGCCTTCCAGCTTGGCCGTTATGCTGTCACCGTTCCGGGCATTCCGAAATTTGGACTTCATTTCTGGCACCGTTTGTAAGGAGTTTGTACCGTGAAGTGCTTGGGTTTCCCCCTGGTGTTCCAGTCCTCCCACACTACCCGTCAGTAGATTAATTGGTCATTGTAAATTGTCCTGGGATTAAATAGGTGGGTTGTTGGGGGTGTAGCTCATTTGGGCCAGAAGGGCCTGTTCCACTCTGTATCTCCAAGTAACCGATGGATCCAAATTGAAGGAAGAGGCACCTGTGGAGACACAGATGCTGCAGGAATCAGTCGCCGGGGATCGGGCAGTATTCCCCAGTGCACGAACAAGACTTGCCTTCCTGGTGCCAGGGAAGGGATCACTGAGAAGGACTTGAAAGGATATTACTGAGAGACAGTAGGGGTCCACTTGAGGTTCCTGCTGGGACAAAACCAGATGATGTAATTACACCAGGAAAGACAATGATGAAATATGTGGGTATAACACATTCTAGAGAAAACAAAATGCCGAGGTTCTGCATTTCCCGGTATTTGCTATTATATAAATGCACAAAGCATATTACAACTTGAGTGACTTGCAAGCATGGAGTGAAACTTGAGGCTGTGATACGGTGGCTTTTATAGGACTGTGAATTGACTAATTTTTTTTTGCAAGGGGACATCTGTTCCTGTCAAAACTTTGTTTAGGCACTGAGTAGGCAGATGGGAAATCATCACGTGCTTTCCTCACCCACTGGGGGCATGGTGACGCTATGGTTCGAATTATGTCATAGAACATAAAACTGCGACACCCATCATATCAGTCTAAGCCAGTGTTCATGTATTGGGCCATGGCAGAGAAAAGGTTGGGAACTCCTGATCTAAACTAATCCCATCTGTCTGCAACGCTCTGTACCGAGTCTACTCAAATGGCTTTTAAACTCTGCCGTCGCATTTGCTCCCACTACTTCCGCTGATAACATGTTCCGGGCACCTACCATTCTCCGTGTAAAAATAAACTTGCTTTGTAAATCTTTTCTTAAGCTCCCTCCCCCCACCCCCACCTCACCTTAAACCTCTGCCCTCGGTTAAGCTGGAAGGTTTGCAAGCTGAGGGCAGGAGAAGGGCTTCCTGCAGTTCGCAGCATTCCCCACCTCCCGCTGTCGCTTGCTGACAATTCCTCCTTATTAGGCAGCGTCAGGGTTCGCTTCAAAAAGCAAGCAGCTTTGCTGGACAGTCAGACTGTGAAGAGATGGCAGGTTCAGGTTTGTTTCACTCGGAGACAAAGCAGCGGACCCGATGTACAATCCAGATAACCACATTCTGTTTGCCTGATATCATTCCACCCCCCCAATCACTGATCAAAACACACAACGGAGGTGTGACAGGACAGTGCTGACCATTGCCACTGCCTTCGAAACTCCACACCACTGACTCGGTTGCTTCGGTCATCTGTGCCTTGCTGTACAATCAGAGAACTCCTGCCCCTAACCTCACAGGACTAACCTCCTGCCCATAACCTCACAGGACTAACCCCTAACCTCACAGGACTAACCTCCTACCCATAACCTCACAGGACTAACCTCCTACCCATAACCTCACAGGACTAACCCCTAACCTCACAGGACTAACCTCCTACCCCTAACCTCACAGGACTAACCCCTAACCTCACAGGACTAACCTCCTACCCATAACCTCACAGGACTAACCTCCTGCCCCTAACCACACAGGACTAACCTCCTGCTCCTAACCTCACAGGACTAACCTCCTACCCCTAACCTCACAGGACTAACCTCCTACCCATAACCTCACAGGACTAACCTCCTGCCTCTAACCTCACAGGACTAACCTCCTGCCCCTAACCTCACAGGACTAACCCCTAACCTCACAGGACTAACCTCCTGCTCCTAACCTCACAGGACTAACCTCCTACCCCTAACCTCACAGGACTAACCTCCTGCTCCTAACCTCACAGGACTAACCCCTAACCACACAGGACTAACCTCCTGCCCCTAACCTCACAGGACTAACCTCCTGCCCCTAACCTCACAGGACTAACCTCCTGCTCCTAACCTCACAGGACTATACTCCTGCCCCTAACCTCACAGGACTAACCTCCTGCTCCTAACCACACAGGACTAACCCCTAACCACACAGGACTAACCTCCTGCCCCTAACCTCACAGGACTAACCTCCTACATCTAACCTCACAGGACTATACTCCTGCCCCTAACCTCACAGGACTAACCTCCTGCCCCTAAACTCACAGGACTAACCTCCTGCCCATAACCTCACAGGACTAACCCCTAACCTCACAGGACTAACCTCCTGCCCCTAACCTCACAGGACTAACCCCTAACCTCACAGGACTAACCTCCTACCCCTAACCTCACAAGACTATACTCCTGCCCCTAACCTCACAGGACTAACCTCCTGCCCATAACCTCACAGGACTAACCTCCTGCCCCTAACCTCACAGGACTAACCCCTAACCTCACAGGACTAACCTCCTACCCCTAAACTCACAGGACTAACCCCTAACCTCACAGGACTAACCTCCTGCACCTAACCTCACAGGACTAACCTCCTGCCCCTAACCTCACAGGACTATACTCCTAACCTCACAGGACTAACCTCCTACCCCTAACCTCACAGGACTAACCCCTAACCTCACAGGACTAACCTCCTGCCCCTAACCTCACAGGACTAACCCCTAACCTCACAGGACTAACCTCCTACCCTTAACCTCACAGGAATAACCTCCTACCCATAACCTCACAGGACTAACCTCCTGCCCCTAACCTCACAGGACTAACCCCTAACCTCACAGGACTAACCTCCTGCCCCTAACCTCACAGGACTAACCCCTAACCTCACAGGAATAACCTCCTGCTCCTAACCTCACAGGACTAACCCCTAACCTCACAGGACTAACCTCCTATCCCTAACCTCACAGGACTAACCTCCTGCCCCTAACCTCACAGGACTAACCTCCTGCTCCTAACCTCACAGGACTAACCTCCTACCCCTAACCTCACAGGACTAACCTCCTGCCCCTAACCTCACAGGACTAACCTCCTACTCCTAACCTCACAGGACTAACCTCCTGCCCCTAACCTCACAGGACTAACCCCTAACCTCACAGGACTAACCTCCTGTCCCTAACCTCACAGGACTAACCTCCTACCCCTAACCTCACAGGAATAACCTCCTGCCCCTAACCTCACAGGACTAACCTCCTACCCCTAACCTCACAGGACTAACCTCCTGCCCCTAACCTCACAGGACTAACCTCCTACCCCTAACCTCACAGGACTAACCCCTAACCTCACAGGACTAACCTCCTGCCCCTAACCTCACAGGACTAACCCCTAACCTCACAGGACTAAACTCCTACCCATAACCTCACAGGAATAACCACCTGCCCCTAACCTCACAGGACTAACCCCTAACCTCACAGGACTAACCTCCTGCCCCTAACCTCACAGGACTAACCCCTAACCTCACAGGACTAACCTCCTACCCCTAACCTCACAGGACTAACCTCCTGCCCCTAACCTCACAGGACTAACCCCTAACTTCACAGGACTAACCTCCTACCCCTAACCTCACAGGACTAACCTCCTGCCCCTAACCTCACAGGACTAACCTCCTGCTCCTAACCTCACAGGACTAACCTCCTACCCCTAACCTCACAGGACTAACCTCCTGCCCCTAACCTCACAGGACTAACCTCCTGCCCCTAACCTCACAAGACTAACCTCCTACCCCTAACCTCAAAGGACTAACCTCCTGCCCCTAACCTCAGAAGACTAACCTCCTACCCCTAACCTCACAGGACTAACCCCTAACCTCACAGGACTAACCTCCTACCCCAAACCTCACAGGACTAACCCCTAACCTCACAGGACTAACCTCCTGCCCCTAACCTCACAGGACTAACCTCCTACCCCTAACCTCACAGGATTAACCTCCTGCCCCTAACCTCACAGGACTAACCTCCTGCCCCTAACATCACAGGATTAACCTCCTACCCCTAACCTCACAGGATTAACCTCCTGCCCCTAACCTCACAGGACTAACCTCCTACCCCTAACCTCACAGGACTAACCCCTAACCTCACAGGACTAACCTCCTACCCATAACCTCACAGGACTAACCTCCTGCCCCTAACCTCACAGGACTAACCTCCTACCCCTAACCTCACAGGACTAACCTCCTGTCCCTAACCTCACAGGACTAACCTCCTACCCCTAACCTCACAGGAATAACCTCCTGCCCCTAACCTCACAGGACTAACCTCCTACCCCTAACCTCACAGGACTAACCCCTAACCTCACAGGACTAACCTCCTGCCCCTAACCTCACAGGACTAACCCCTAACCTCACAGGACTAACCTCCTACCCCTAACCTCACAGGACTAACCTCCTGCCCCTAACCTCACAGGACTAACCCCTAACTTCACAGGACTAACCTCCTACCCCTAACCTCACAGGACTAACCTCCTGCCCCTAACCTCACAGGTCTAACCTCCTGCTCCTAACCTCACAGGACTAACCTCCTACCCCTAACCTCACAGGACTAACTTCCTGCTCCTAACCTCACAGAACTAACCTCCTGCCCCTAACCTCACAGGACTAACCCCTAACCTCACAGGACTAACCTCCTACCCCTAACCTCACAGGACTAACCTCCTGCCCCTAACCTCACAGGACTAACCCCTAACCTCACAGGACTAACCTCCTGCCCCTAACCTCACAAGACTAACCTCCTACCCCTAACCTCACAGGACTAATCTCCTGCCCCTAACCTCAGAAGACTAACCTCCTACCCCTAACCTCACAGGACTAACCTCCTACCCCTAACCTCACAGGACTAACCCCTAACCTCACAGGACTAACCTCCTACCCCAAACCTCACAGGACTAACCCCTAACCTCACAGTACTAACCTCCTGCCCCTAACCTCACAGGACTAACCTCCTGCCCCTAACCTCACAGGATTAACCTCCTACCCCTAACCTCACAGGATTAACCTCCTGCCCCTAACCTCACAGGACTAACCTCCTACCCCTAACCTCACAGGACTAACCCCTAACCTCACAGGACTAACCTCCTACCCCTAACCTCACAGGACTAACCCCTAACCTCACAGGACTAACCTCCTGCCCCTAACCTCACAGGACTAACCCCTAACCTCACAGGACTAACCTCCTACCCCTAACCTCACAGGACTAACCTCCTGCCCCTAACCTCACAGGACTAACCCCTAACCTCACAGGACTAACCTCCTGCCCCTAACCTCACAGGACTAACCTCCTGCCCCTAACCTCACAGGACTAACCTCCTGCCCCTAACCTCACAGGACTAACCTCCTGCCCCTAACCTCACAGGACTAACCCCTAACTTCACAGGACTAACCTCCTACCCCTAACCTCACAGGACTAACCTCCTGCCCCTAACCTCACAGGACTAACCTCCTGCTCCTAACCTCACAGGAATAACCTCCTACCCCTAACCTCACAGGACTAACCTCCTGCCCCTAACCTCACAGGACTAACCTCCTGCCCCTAACCTCACAAGACTAACCTCCTACCCCTAACCTCAAAGGACTAACCTCCTGCCCCTAACCTCAGAAGACTAACCTCCTACCCCTAACCTCACAGGACTAACCCCTAACCTCACAGGACTAACCTCCTACCCCAAACCTCACAGGACTAACCCCTAACCTCACAGGACTAACCTCCTGCCCCTAACCTCACAGGACTAACCTCCTACCCCTAACCTCACAGGATTAACCTCCTGCCCCTAACCTCACAGGACTAACCTCCTGCCCCTAACATCACAGGATTAACCTCCTACCCCTAACCTCACAGGATTAACCTCCTGCCCCTAACCTCACAGGACTAACCTCCTACCCCTAACCTCACAGGACTAACCCCTAACCTCACAGGACTAACCTCCTACCCATAACCTCACAGGACTAACCTCCTGCCCCTAACCTCACAGGACTAACCTCCTACCCCTAACCTCACAGGACTAACCTCCTGTCCCTAACCTCACAGGACTAACCTCCTACCCCTAACCTCACAGGAATAACCTCCTGCCCCTAACCTCACAGGAATAACCTCCTGCCCCTAACCTCACAGGACTAACCTCCTACCCCTAACCTCACAGGACTAACCCCTAACCTCACAGGACTAACCTCCTGCCCCTAACCTCACAGGACTAACCCCTAACCTCACAGGACTAACCTCCTACCCCTAACCTCACAGGACTAACCTCCTGCCCCTAACCTCACAGGACTAACCCCTAACCTCACAGGACTAACCTCCTACCCCTAACCTCACAGGAATAACCTCCTGCCCCTAACCTCACAGGAATAACCTCCTGCCCCTAACCTCACAGGACTAACCTCCTACCCCTAACCTCACAGGACTAACCCCTAACCTCACAGGACTAACCTCCTGCCCCTAACCTCACAGGACTAACCCCTAACCTCACAGGACTAACCTCCTACCCCTAACCTCACAGGACTAACCTCCTGCCCCTAACCTCACAGGACTAACCCCTAACTTCACAGGACTAACCTCCTACCCCTAACCTCACAGGACTAACCTCCTGCCCCTAACCTCACAGGTCTAACCTCCTGCTCCTAACCTCACAGGACTAACCTCCTACCCCTAACCTCACAGGACTAACTTCCTGCTCCTAACCTCACAGAACTAACCCCTAACCTCACAGGACTAACCTCCTGCCCCTAACCTCACAGGACTAACCCCTAACCTCACAGGACTAACCTCCTACCCCTAACCTCACAGGACTAACCTCCTGCCCCTAACCTCACAGGACTAACCCCTAACCTCACAGGACTAACCTCCTGCCCCTAACCTCACAAGACTAACCTCCTACCCCTAACCTCACAGGACTAATCTCCTGCCCCTAACCTCAGAAGACTAACCTCCTACCCCTAACCTCACAGGACTAACCTCCTACCCCTAACCTCACAGGACTAACCCCTAACCTCACAGGACTAACCTCCTACCCCAAACCTCACAGGACTAACCCCTAACCTCACAGTACTAACCTCCTGCCCCTAACCTCACAGGACTAACCTCCTGCCCCTAACCTCACAGGATTAACCTCCTACCCCTAACCTCACAGGATTAACCTCCTGCCCCTAACCTCACAGGACTAACCTCCTACCCCTAACCTCACAGGACTAACCCCTAACCTCACAGGACTAACCTCCTACCCCTAACCTCACAGGACTAACCTCCTGCCCCTAACCTCACAAGACTAACCTCCTGCCCCTAACCTCACAGGACTAACCTCCTACCCCTAACCTCACAGGACTAACCTCCTGCCCCTAACCTCACAGGACTAACCTCCTACCCCTAACCTCACATGACTAACCTCCTACCCATTCTCTCCCTCCCTTTCCCATTCTCCCTCCCTTTTCCATTCTCCCTCTTTCCCATTCTCCCCCTCCCTTTCCCATTCTCCCTCCCTTTTCCATTCTCCCCCTCTTTCCCATTCTCCCTTTCCCATTCTCCATCTTTCCCATTCTCCCTCTCTTTACCATTCCCCCTCCCTTTCCCATTCTCCCTCATTCCCATTCTCCCTACCTTTTCCATTCTCCCTCTCTTTCCCATTCTCTCTCCCTTTCCCATTCTCCATCTTTCCCATTCTCCCTCTCTTTACCATTCTCCCTCCCTTTCCCATTCTCCCTCTTTCCCATTCTCCCTCTCTTTACCATTCCCCCTCCTTCCCATTCTCCCTCCCTTTCCCATTCTCCCTACCTTTTCCATTCTCCCTCTTTCCCATTCTCCCTCCCTTTCCCATTCTCCCTCATTCCCATTCTCCCTCTTTCCCATTCTCCCTCTCTTTACCATTCCCCTCCCTTTCCCATTCTCCCTCATTCCCATTCTCCCTCTTTCCCATTCTCCCTCTCTTTACCATTCCCCCTCCCTTTCCCATTCTCCCTCTTTCCCATTCTCCCTCTCTTTACCATTCCCCCTCCCTTTCCCATTCTCCCTCTTTCCCATTCTCCCTCTCTTTACCATTCCCCCTCCCTTTCCCATTCTCCCTCCCTTTCCCATTCCCCCTCTCTTTCCCATTCTCCCTCTCTTTATCATTCCCCCTCCCTTTCCAATTCTCCCTCATTCCCATTCTCCCTCTTTCCCATTCTCCCTCTCTTTACCATTCCCCCTCCTTCCCATTCTCCCTCCCTTTCCCATTCTCCCTACCTTTTCCATTCTCCCTCTTTCCCATTCTCCCTCCCTTTCCCATTCTCCCTCATACCCATTCTCCCTCTTTCCCATTCTCCCTCTCTTTACCATTCCCCCTCCCTTTCCCATTCTCCCTCCCTTTCCCATTCCCCCTCTCTTTCCCATTCTCCCTCTCTTTACCATTCCCCCTCCCTTTCCAATTCTCCCTCATTCCCATTCTCCCTCTTTCCCATTCTCCCTCTCTTTAACATTCCCCCTCCTTCCCATTCTCCCTCCCTTTCCCATTCTCCCTACCTTTTCCATTCTCCCTCTTTCCCATTCTCCCTCCCTTTCCCATTCTCCCTCATTCCCATTCTCCCTCTTTCCCATTCTCCCTCTCTTTACCATTCCCCCTCCCTTTCCCATTCTCCCTCCCTTTCCCATTCCCCCTCTCTTTCCCATTCTCCCTCTCTTTACCATTCCCCCTATCTTTCCAATTCTCCCTCATTCCCATTCTCCCTCTTTCCCATTCTCCCTCTCTTTACCATTCCCCCTCCCTTTCCCATTCCCCCTCCCTTTCCCATTCTCCCTCTTTCCCATTCTCCCTCCCTTTCCCATTCCCCCTCCCTTTCCCATTCTCCCTCCCTTTCCCATTCTCCCTACCTTTCCCATTCTCCCTCCCTTTCCCATTCTCCCTCTCTTTACCATTCCCCCTCCCTTTCCCATTCTCCCTCCCTTTCCCATTCCCCCTCTCTTTCCCATTCTCCCTCTCTTTACCATTCCCCCTCCCTTTCCAATTCTCCCTCATTCCCATTCTCCCTCTTTCCCATTCTCCCTCTCTTTACCATTCCCCCTCCCTTTCCCATTCCCCCTCCCTTTCCCATTCCCCCTCCCTTTCCCATTCTCCCTCCCTTTCCCATTCCCCCTCCCTTTTCCATTCTCCCTCCCTTTCCCATTCTCCCTACCTTTCCCATTCTCCCTCCCTTTCCCATTCTCCCTCTCTTTACCATTCCCCCTCCCTTTCCCATTCCCCCTCCCTTTCCCATTCTCCCTCTTTCCCATTCTCCCTCCCTTTCCCATTCCCCCTCCCTTTCCCATTCTCCCTCCCTTTCCCATTCTCCCTACCTTTCCCATTCTCCCTCCCTTTCCCATTCTCCCTCTCTTTACCATTCCCCCTCCCTTTCCCATTCCCCCTCCCTTTCCCATTCTTCCTCTTTCCCATTCTCCCTCCCTTTCCCATTCCCCCTCCCTTTCCCATTCTCCCTCCCTTTCCCATTCTCCCTACCTTTCCCATTCTCCCTCCCTTTCCCATTCTCCCTCTCTTTACCATTCTCTCTCCCTTTCCCATTCCCCCTCCCTTTCCCATTCTCCCTCCCTTTCCCATTCTCCCTCTTTCCCATTCTCCCTCTCTTTACCATTCCCCCTCCCTTTCCCATTCTCCCTCTTTCCCATTCTCCCTCTCTTTACCATTCCCCCTCCCTTTCCCATTCTCCCTCTCTTTCCCATTCTCTCTCCCTTTCCCATTCCCTCTCTCTTTCCCATTCTCTCTCCCTTTCCCATTCCCTCTCTCTTTCCCATTCTCCCTCTCTTTCCCCATGAGGGACAAAGATCGGGCGATTGCACTTAGTCTTCATCACAGGGATGAGGAATCAAGAACTAGAGGGCAGAGCTCTAACGTGGGGCAGATTTCACAAGAACTTGAGGTCAGACTTTCTTACACAGTGGGTGGTATATATTGTATATGGATGGAGGAAGTGTCTTACACAGCGGGTGGTATATATTGTATATGGATGGAGGAAGTGTCTTACACAGTGGGTGGTATATATTGTATATGGATGGAGGAAGTGTCTTACACAGCGGGTGGTATATATTGTATATGGATGGAGGAAGTGTCTTACACAGCGGGTGGTATATATTGTATATGGATGGAGGAAGTTTCTTACTCAGCGGGTGGTATATATTGTATATGGATGGAGGAAGTATTGGAGGTAGATACATTAACAACTTTTAAAAGAGAATTGGACAAACACGTGGTTAGGGAAGGCTTAGACCAGGGGTTCCCAACCAATGCCATTAAGCAAGGTGTCTGAGCACCCCTGACTTAGCGATATGGTCAAATGCTGGCAAGTGGATGTGACAATAAGTATATACGGTGCAATATATTAAAATTAAATAAAATAAGTAGAGCAAAAAGAGAGAAAAAGTAGCAAGGTAGTGTACATGGGTTCATTGTCCATTCAGAAATCTGTTGGTGGAGGGGAAGAAGCTGTTCCTGAAACGATGAGCGTGTGCCTTCAGGCTCCTGTACTCCTTGATAGTAGCAAAGAGGGAGGGCACGTCCTGGGAGATGGGGGTCTTTCATATGGACGCTGCCTTTTCAAAGTCCTCAATGCTTGGAAGGCAGGTGCCCGTGATGGAGCTGGCTGATTTTGGATCTTCCTGAGACTTCTCTGATCCTGTTCGGTGGCCCCTCCATACCGGAAACTGATGCAACCAGTTAGAATGCTCTCCATGGTACATCTGTAGAAATTTACGAGTGTCTTTGGTGACATACCAGGTCTCCTCAGACTCCAGGTGAAATATACCCGCTGCTGTACCTTCTTTGTAATTGCATCAATGTGTTGGCCTCAGGATAGATCCTCAGAGATGTTGACACCCAGGAACTTGACAGGAATCTCACTGTGTGTAGATTTACGTCCCTCTTCCATGAATCCCAGGACACTTTGCCCTTCAGTAACACTTTCAAGAGACCAAGGTCCACATGTTCCTACACGCCCTTTCTAAACATGTCATTTAGTCCTCATTACCTCCCCACATTCATTCTGACAAAATGCTTCAGTTCACAATGCCCTGCATCAATTCTCTCTGCTTAGGGAAGTGACTGAACTGACAGTCAGGGAGCACTTTGACTTGTAACCTTAATGCTATTATTTTTAAGATAGTGATGGAAAAGGATAGGACAGGTCCGCAGGTTAGGGCCCCAAACTGGAGCAAGGCTAACTTTGGGAGATTTAGGGAGGATCTAGCAGAGGCCGATTGGGTAAGCCCGTTTGTTGGGAATTGAACTAATGGCAAGTGGGAGTTTTTAGGAAAGTGACAGCCAGTGTCCCGGAGCAGCATGTTCCTGTTGGGCTGAAGGGTAAACCTGGCAAGCTTAGAGAACCTTGGCTAACGAAAGGTATTGAGGCCCTGGTTTAGGATGACAAAGGAAGCACAGATTAGGTTTAGGAGGTCAGGATCAAGCAAATTCCTTCTTGACCATTAAAGATTAAGAATACTCTTAAGAGGGAAATCAGGACAAAGTGAGGGGTATATAAGGGATCTGGCAGGTAAGGTTAAGGAAAATCCCAAGGGGCCCTCTATTTTAAATAGTAGAAGAATGTTTAGGGAGAGATTAGGCCCCCTTAGGGCTGTCTACGTCTTGAGTTGTAGGAGATGGATGGGATTTTTAACAAATACTTCTTAGTGTTTACAGAGGAGAAAACCATGGTTGCCGCAGGAGAAAGGGTCTCCCGGTATTTGGACAGACAGGATCTGATGAGGAGGAGTCAGCATGGCTTTGTCCTTGGGCAGTCATGCTTCACAAACCTTTGAAGATGTAACCAAAAAGATAGATGTGGTTAGGGCAGTGGCTGCTGTCTATTTGGACTTTAACAAGACGCTCAACGAGGTGACTAATGTTAGGCCGGTCTGGAAGGTTGGGTCTCATGGAATCTACGGAGAGCTGGTTAAATGGGTTCAAAATCGGCTCAGAGGAAGGAAACAAAGGATGGTCATTGAGGGTTGTGTCTCAGAATGGAGGCCAATGACTATTGGTATGCCACAGATGTTAGAGTTGTGACTCTTTTTATTCATTATTTATATAAATGACTTGGACGAAAATGCACAAGGCTTGATCAGTAAGTGTGTGGATGACACAAAATTAGGAGGTTTTGTCGATGGTGAAGAAGGTTATTGTAGATTATAGGGTGATCTTGATCAGCTAGCGAAGCACGCCAACAAGAGACAAGTGGATTTCAATACACATAAGTGAGAGGTGATGCATTTTGGAGAGTCAAACCGACATAGGACAAGTACAATGAATGGTAGGGCAGCAGGGAGTGAAATGGAACCGCAGCACTAGCTGGTTTGAAGAGGCGTGACAGGTAGACAGGTGAAAAATGTGTTAGCATGCCGGCCTTTGTCAATCAGAGCACTGTGTACAGGAGACAGGCCACCAGGCTGCAGTTGAATGAGTCATTGATGAGGTCACGCTTGAAATACTGTATAGCTCAGGTCACCTCGTTATAAGAAAACTGTGGTCAAGCTGGCAATACTGCGAAGATTTACGAGGAATTTGCCAGAGCCGGAGGGTTGGAGTTCTAGGGAAAGATGAGCAAGGCTAGGCCTTCATCCCATAGAATGTGGGAGAACGAGGAACAACCTTACATCAATTGTTTAAAGTTATGAGAGGCACACGTAAGGTGAATTCTAACAGTTTCTTCCCCAGGATAGGGGAGACTAAATCTAGAGGGCAATAGGCTTCGGGTGAGATGGAAAAGATTTAAAATGTAACAAAGGGACGGTTGCCAAGCTGGGTTGATTTTGGGTTGTTATGGTGAAGTTCCCTATCTTCAACTAGAGGACTACCAGGAGAGGCTGAGACCAAGTTCAAAGTAAATTTATTATCAAAGTACCTATATGTCACCATATACAACCCTGAGATTCATTTTCTTGCAGGCATACTCAATAAACCCATAATGAATCAACGAATGACCGCACCAACTTGGGTGTTCGACCAGTGTGCAAAAGACAGCAAACTGTGCAAATACAAAACAAAAGAAGTAATAATAATACTTAAGCAATAAGCTTCAAGATCATCAGCTGAAGAGTCCTTGAAAGTAAGTCCATTGGTTATGGGAACATTTCAAGGATGGGGCAAGTGAAGTTGTCCCCTTTGGTTCAAGAGCCTGATGGTTGAGGGGAATAACTGAACCTGGTGATGCGAGTCCTGAGGCTTCAATCCCACCTTCCTGATGGCAGCAGTGAGAAGAGAGCATGGCCTGGGTGACTGGGGACTTGATGATGGATGCTGTTTTTCTGCAGCAACGTTTAGTGTAGATGCGCTCAACTGTGGGGTGGGCTTTACCCATAACGGACTGGGCCGTATCCACTGCTTTGTACAGGGTTTTCCATGGAGAGGACAGTTCAGGGGGATATCGGCCAATGGGATCAGTTGAATCAGAGGGGTCTGTTTCCATGCTGTGTGAACCTATGACACAAAAACCAGCCAATCAATGTAAGTATAGTTTACCAAAGGCAAATCTGAAATAAAACAGCAAATGCTGGTAGCCAGCCAGGCAGCAACTATGGGACAAGAAAAAGTGAATAGTTCTGGTGAAGGACCCTTGGTTGGAGCTGTTGAAAAGGTGTTTGGTGATCTACGTTGCAGAGGCTGGTTCTCATCTCCCCAAACGCCCACTGGACCAGGACCTCACAGGGAATATCAGGCCACCGTCTCCCACAGAACCCCTGTTGTCATTCCCTTTGTAGATCTTCTTCCACCCACACTGGACCCCCTGCAATTTGCCTACCCACATAACCGATCGACGGGTGAGGCAATAGCCACAGCTCTGCACAATGTCCTTACACACCTGGAGAAGGATGCTTATGTGAGAATGCTGTTCTTGGACTACAGTTCAGCATTCAACTCCATAACTCCCTCCAGGCTCGACAAGAAGCTCAGGGACTTCAGCCTTCACCCTGCCTGGTGCAGCCAGATCCTGGACTTCCAGTCGGATCGCCAGCAGGTGGTAAGAGTGGGCTCCCTCACTTCTGCCCCTCTGACTCTCAACACAGGTACCCCTCAGGGCTGTGTACTAAGCCTCATCCTTTACTCTCTGTATACCCATGACTGTGTAGCCACCCACAGCTCTAATCTGTTAATTAAATCTGCTGATGACACTACACTGATTGGCCTAATCTCAAATAATAATGAGGCAGTCTACAGAGAAGAAGTCATCACCCTGACACAGTGGTGTCAAAATAAAACCTCTCCCTCAGCGTCGCAAAAACAAAGGAGCTGGTTGTGGACTGCAGGAGGAATGGAGACAGGTTAGTCCCTATATTATCAATGGATCTGGGGTTGAGAGGGTGAACAGCTTTAAGTTCCTCAGCACGACCATCACCGAGGATCTCACGTGATCTGTACATACTGGCTGTGTGGTGAAAAAGGCACAACAGCACCTCTTCCACCTCAGACAGTTAAAGAAGTTTGGTATGGACTCCCAAATCCCAAGAACTTTCTACAGGGGCACAATTGAGAGCATCCTGACTGGCTGCATCACTGCCTGGTACAGAAACTGTACCTCCCTCAATCGCAGGACTCTGCAGAGAGTGGTGCAGACAGCCCAGCACATCTGTAGATGTGAACTTCCCACTATTCAGGACATTTACAAAGACGGGTGTGTAAAAAGGGCTCGAAGGATCATTGGTGACCCAAGTCACGCCAGCCTCAAACTGTTCCAGCTGCTACCATCCGGGAAATGGTACTGCAGCATAAAAGCCAGGACTAACAGGCTCCAGGACAGCTTCTTCCACCAGGCCTTCAGACTGATTAATTCACACTGACACAGTTGTATTTCTATGTTATATTCACTATCCTATTGTACATAATATTTATTATAAATTGCACACTGCACATTTAGACAGAGACATAACGTAAAGATTTTTACTCCTCATGTATGTGATGGATGTAAGTGATAAAGTCAATTCAATTCAATTGAATTCCTACCTCACAGCATCGGTGCTGGTGGTGCAAAAAGACTAAACTCATCAAAAAGGCTGGATCCGTCCTTGTACAACCTCAACGTTTTTGAGTTAGTGGTGGAGGGGAGGTGACTAAACAAACTGTTATCCACTATGGACAGTCAGACACATCCTCTCCGTGACCGACTGAATAAGCTGCAGAGCCCCCTTTCGAACAGACTCATTCAGCTCCGCTGTCATAAGGATCGTTACAGAAAATCTTCCCTACCAAATGTAATAAGCGCATGCAACAGTTCATCTCTGTAAGACAGGAGAACACACATCATTGTACAATAGTCTCTGCATTATTATTTCGTACATTATTATTGCATGTTGGTACATTAGTATTGTGTATGTTATTACTCGGTACTTAATTATTAGTTAACTCTGCACAGTGCTAAGTGTGTTTTTAAATGTTGCTGCTGTAACAAAAGGATTTCCCACTCGGGTTCAATAAAGTAACATTGCAGGAACTCAGCAGGTCGGGTAGCATCTATGGAATTGAAGAGGCAGTCGACATTTCAAGCCAAGACCCTTCTTCCGGGCTCTTAGCAAATGATCGTGAATCTGAAACAGTTTTTCCCTCCGCGGTCACTGCCTGAGAGTGTGTCCAGTATTTTCTACTTGCTGTAATTGTTTTATTTTCCCATGTTTTACAGTTTAACCTTTTAAAAATTTTTTTTAACAGTTATAAATAATTTTGGACATAGGAGATTGACAGGAAGTTTCCATTTTGACACCAAGTGAGCAGAGAGGTGGGGCTAGGCTGCCTGTCTAGTGTTTCGGTGGGAGGGACTTGCAATGCTGTTTGTGGTAGAGGTCCTTGCACCCCATGGGACCAAGCTGGAGGGGTCCAGCTTCTGGGAAGAGCAGGCTTGGCATGCAGGGGAGTGGGAAGTGCAGTGGATTTAACAATGTCAACCAATTCCAGGCAGCTGTCACAGCTCTTCCCCAGCATCAGTTTAAATGATTGTGTACTGTTGGCGTGTACTTATCTATTGAGAGACAGCGTAGAACAGGCCCTTTCCAGTTCTTCGAGTCATGCTGCCCAGCAACCCCCTGATTTAATCTGAGCCTAGTCCCAGGTCAATTCACAATGACCAATTAACCTACTGATCTATAGAATAATAAACATAACAGAATCAATGAATAACCATCCAACCAGGGCATTCAACCAAAGTGCAGAAGAAAACAACCTGTGCAAATGCAATAATCATCATCATCATAATAAATAAGCAATAACTATCGAGAACATGAGATACAGAGTCCTTGAAGATGAGTTTGCAGGTTCTGGAAACATCTCAGTGATGGGGCCAGTGAAGTTGAGTGAAGTTATCCCCTTTGGATAAGATGGTTGAGAGTAACTGTTCCTGAACCTGTGATGGTGTGAGTCCCGAGGCTTCGGCACCACCTTCTTGATGGCAGCAGAGCATGTCCTGGGTGGTGGGGGTCCCTGATGATGGATGCTGCTTTCCTGGGGCAATGTTTCAAGTAAATATGCTCAGTAGTTGGGAGGGCTTTACCCATGATGGACTGGGCCATATCTGCTACTTTTTGTAGGATTTTCTGTTCAAGGGCATTGATGTTTCCATACCAGGCTGTGATGCAACCAGTCAATATACTCTCCACTACACGTCTGTAGAAGTTTGTCAAAGTTTTAGAAGTCATGCCACATCTTCGCGAACTCCCAAAGAAGTGGAAGCTTACTTTGTAATTACACTTAAGCGCTGGGCCCAGGACAGGTCTTCCAAAATAATAACACCAAGGAATTTAAAGTTGCTGCCCCTCTCCACCTCTGACCCTCCAATGAGGCCTGACCCTCGGAACTCTGGTTTCCTCCTCCTGAAGTCAATAATCAGCTCCTTGCTCTTGCTGAGATTGAGTGAAGATGTCTGACCTGATGGTTAATTCCAGCTTTTTATGTTTTTATTTCAGATTTCCAGCGTCTTTCATGCCATGCTTGTTTCTAAAACCCAGTTGTGAAGCCACTCTTGCAAACCCAGATGAAATCTTCAAACTGTTGTGTGCAGATCATCATTCTCTCCCATTGAAAAGATCTTAGTCACTAAAGAAGATGCTATTTGCTTGTTGTCAGGTGAGAAGATTCAGTGAGAAATATTTACGAGTTGCAGAGGCATGAAACATCTAAAGCTGATGCTTCAGCACATCACCTCTCCACTGTCAGTAATGTTGACTGCAAAACAAGCCAGTCTAATCACAATGCTACATATCTCTGAATAAACATGTGTGCCTGCAGCCCTGCTAGGGGAGTGGAAGTGCTTTGTAGAACTGAAGTCCAAAGGTTATCGTCAGGAGCTCTGCAAACACATTGTGTCTCTCGGTACTTCCGTGACACCTTTCTCTGAAGTCACATCACGGCTGCCACCCAGAAGGTGGGCACTTATCAAACCCTGGAAGGTTGTGACTTAACAATGTTTTTTCTCTAGTTACAGGAAAATGTAATCCTGTGTATGTACAAGACGAGAGGAAACACTGCCCAACACCTGAATCTAATGTAAGAATACAAGGTAGGTGTTTGAGAGTACTGGATAGATACATTCCCAGCTGATGACCTGTTAGAACGAGCTAGCTGTGCCTCTCGCCCGCCTGTTCCAGCATGTTTGAACAGTGGCAATGTGAAAGATTATGCTCAGTCAGCAGATGTTACACACCATTCACTGCAGAGAATTGGCATTACGTGCCACACCAAACAAGGTTGGTAACTGAAACCCCACTGGTTTCCTTGGCTGCGTCAGTCTAGGGAATACACACTCCAATCCCGCCAAACCCGTGAGGTTGAGACGGTTCTCCCACCCCAAACCCTGGTCTGTGTGGATGCTGTGTAATTTGCAACCCTGTTCCAACTCAGTGCCAAGAAACAACAGACAGCACACTGTACACGGTTAAAGGAATCATATTTATGAATCTTAGCTTAAAGGGTTAGTAAAGAAAAGAAAGAAAAAACACAAAAGGGCCCATTATAATTAAACAGTCA
Source organism: Hemitrygon akajei (assembly GCF_048418815.1). Lineage (NCBI taxonomy): Eukaryota > Metazoa > Chordata > Chondrichthyes > Myliobatiformes > Dasyatidae > Hemitrygon > Hemitrygon akajei. Next base: position 109,838,549 of record NC_133130.1, read on the forward strand.
AATGCGCACAAGTTGGAGCTCAACTCTTCCAAAAATAATACTCTCCGATTCTCAGTCGATCTCAGTGCCTGGCTCCATCAAATCTCGGACCCCACCGGGCCGAATCCTACGACTGGTTCTCTCCAGTGTCGTCTCTCTCCATCTCTCACTGAACACAGGACCCAGCTCACCCCCGTGTCAGGCACACACACAAAAGCAGTGGACGGCTTACATTCGAAAGCACCCGTTATCCCCAACCACAAAGCAAACACCGGTTCCCCAGGAGGTCCATTACATCGCAGTGAAACCTTTCCCACATACTGAATGAAAATTAGTCGCCTGTAACTTCCTTCATTCATTATGACGTGGGCGGTCCATGACTGTTCTTGGCAAATTCTCTACACAGGTGGTTTGCCATTGTCCTTACAGAATGGGTGACTCCAGCCATTGTCTGCCTGGTGTCAGTGGTCACATCACCAGGACTTGCGATCTGCTCATACGACCATCCACCAGCCGCTCCCATGGCTTCACATGACCCTGATCAGGGGCTAATCAGATGCAAAACCTTACCCCAGGGTGACCTGCAAGCTAGCGGAGGGAAGGAGCGCCTCTTAACTCCTTTGGTAGCGATGAATCTCCACCCGAGTTTGTAACATGCTACACCCAAAGAGGGATCAGTTGTCCAGCACACTGGTCATTCATACCAAGCCCAGTACAGTAGACTGAGATTAACCAGTGCATCGTATGCCGGACCCAGCAGGGTGGTTGTACATTAACCACCACACACACAACAGGAGGCAGGACGTGACATGATTTAACAGAGCTGGTAGCGACCCTCTCCGAGGGACAGCGATGGGGTAGAGAGGACGAGGACAGGTGGTCAATGTATCTACAGAAGATTTCATGGGTCTTTTTCTCCTTTGCAGCACACACTTATTCCGCCCTGGGCTCCTGTGGAAAGGGTTGGAGATTTTGTTTCTGCCTGCCGGCGGAGTTTACCTGATCAACCCCACTCTTCGGAGAATGACTCTGTAACGATGTCCCGGGAAATATAAAAACCGACATTCCGGCTGCTTTAAACGATGAACCTCACCAACTGCTCAGTGGCCTTCTGTCCAGAACAGCCGCGAGCATTCACCAAGAGGACGGTCGTGGCTTTGACCCTATCCGTGATCATGCTTCTGGCAACGGTGTTGAACTCGGCAGTGATAGCTGCTATTTGCGTCACAAAGAAACTGCACCAGCCCGCCAACTACCTGATCTGTTCCCTGGCGCTCACAGACCTGCTCGTTGCCATTTCCGTCATGCCTGTCAGTATTCTGTACATCAGCATGGAGTCCTGGGTTCTCGGTCATGTTGTGTGCGAAGCCTGGCTAAGCCTCGACATGACCTTCTGCACATGTTCGATCCTTCACCTGTGCGTGATCGCCCTGGACAGGTACTGGGCCATTACAGACGCTGTGCGGTATGCAGGGAAAAGGACAGCCAAGCGGGCCGTGGCCATGATAGTCACTGTCTGGGTGATCTCTGTCTGTATAGCCATACCGCCGCTGTTTTGGAGAAGCCATGATGTTAGTAGAACAGGGCCTCAGTGCATAATTAACCACGACCATGCCATCTACACCATTTATTCCACGTTTGGAGCCTTTTATGTGCCTCTGGCTTTAATCCTCGTCCTGTACTACCGCATCTACCACGCAGCCAAGACCCTTTACCAGAAGCGAGGCTCCAGCCGGCACTTCAGCCACCGCAGTGCCGGGAGGGGGCCGCCCAGCTACACCGGCTGCAAGCTGACGCACACCTTCTGTGTGTCTGACCCCGGGCTCGAAAGCACCCGCAGCCAGCTGGCGGTCAAAGCAGCGGGCAGAGAGAACAGGCTGGGGAGTGGCAAGGAGCCGCCGCAGATCTCCAGTGGCAGGGAGCGGAGAGCTGCACGCGTCCTGGGACTCATCCTGGGGGCCTTCGTCGTCTGCTGGCTGCCCTTCTTCGTCAAAGAGCTGCTCACAGGGATGAAACTCTGGGCGGTCTCTCAGAAGGCGGCTGACTTCCTAACTTGGCTGGGTTATGTTAACTCACTGATTAATCCCCTCCTCTACACCAGCTTCAACGAGGACTTCAAATTAGCCTTCCGCAAGTTTACCAGCTGCAGAAAGCACAGTTAACGCTCACCCACCCGGACCGAAACCGCCAACACCCCACCCATTCCCTAGCTCATCTCCACCCTAGCTGCACCACTCAGCTCATTCTCCACAAGTCATCTCATCTCCACCTACCCCCTCCCCAACCTCACCCCCTCCCCAAACACACCTTCACCAACCTCATCCCCACCCACCCCCTCCTCAACCTCACCCCTTCCTGAACCTCACCCCCTCCTCAACCTCACCCCCTCCCCGACCTCACACCTTCACCAACCTCATCCCCACCCACCCCCTCCTCAACCTCACCTCTTCCTCAACCTCACCCCCTCCTCAACCTCACCCCTTCCTCAACCTCACCCCCTCCCCGACCTCACACCTTCACCAACCTCATCCCCACCCACCCCCTCCTCAACCTCACCCCTTCCTCAACCTCACCCCCTCCCCAACCTCACACCTTCACCAACCTCATCCCCACCCACCCCCTCCTCAACCTCACCCCTTCCTGAACCTCACCCCCTCCTCAACCTCACCCCCTCCCCGACCTCACACCTTCACCAACCTCATCCCCACCCTCACCCCTTCCTCAACCTCACCCCCTCCCCAACCTCACACCTTCACCAACCTCATCCCCACCCACCCCCTCCCCAACCTCACCCCCTCCCCAAACACACCTTCACCAACCTCATCCCCACCCTCACCCCCTCCTCAACCTCACCCCTTCCTCAACCTCACCCCCTCCCCAACCTCACACCTTCACCAACCTCATCCCCACCAACCCCCTCCTCAACCTCACCCCCTCCCCAAACACACCTTCACCAACCTCATCCCCACCCTCACCCCCTCCTCAACCTCACCCCTTCCTCAACCTCACCCCCTCCCCAACCTCACACCTTCACCAACCTCATCCCCACCCACCCCCTCCTCAACCTCACCCCCTCCCCAAACACACCTTCACCAACCTCATCCCCACCCTCACCCCCTCCTCAACCTCACCCCTTCCTGAACCTCACCCCCTCCTCAACCTCACCCCCTCCCCGACCTCACACCTTCACCAACCTCATCCCCACCCTCACCCCCTCCCCAACCTCACACCTTCACCAACCTCATCCCCACCCACCCCCTCCTCAACCTCACCTCTTCCTCAACCTCACCCCCTCCTCAACCTCACCCCCTCCCCAACCTCACACCTTCACCAACCTCATCCCCACCCTCACCCCATTCTCAACCTCACCCCTTCCTCAACCTCACCCCCTCCCCAACCTCACACCTTCACCAACCTCATCCCCACCCTCACCCTCCTCAACCTCACCTCTTCCTCAACCTCACCCCCTCCCCAACCTCACACCTTCACCAACCTCATCCCCACCCACCCCCTCCTCAACCTCACCTCTTCCTCAACCTCACCCCCTCCCCAACCTCACACCTTCACCAACCTCATCCCCACCCTCACCCCCTCCTCAACCTCACACCTTCATCAACCTCATTCCCACCCTCACCCCTTCCTCAACCTCACCCCATCCCCCAACCTCACCCCATCCCTCAACCTCACCCCCTCCCCAATCCTACCCTCCTCAACTCACCCCTCCCCAAACTACCCCCTTTTCCCAAACTCACCCCCTCCTTCAACCTCACCCCTTCCACCCACCCTCATCCCCTCCCAACTGCACCTTCATCCCCAACCTCATCCAATCCCCAACCCTCATCCCCTCCCAACCTCACCCCAAGCCTCCAAACCTCAACCCCTGCCACCCCATCACCTCCCTACCTATTCTTAACTGCCTGACAAAAGTCCTGGTGTGTGAGAGTTTACACGAATGGCTTGTCCCCCTGTCTCCCAATAGCCATTAATGACAGGAGCGATGTCTGTACCCGGCTACAAGCTTCAAGCTGACGGCTGCTACTCCAACACAGAGCAAGCTGCCCTGCAGGTGCTGATATCCTGCCATTTCTATGCAGCAATCTAACTTCAGCTTTTATTTGCCATAGCTGTGTTCCATGGATCAGATCTGTGAAAAGAAATGAATTGTCTTACATCTACTTTCTGATTAGTGACAAAGAGTGATCTCTTGTAGATCGACACACAGGAAGTACTCTCATCTGAAGAGCTACTGTCCCCTGCGGGAACACATCGCTCAGTCTGGCCCCACCAGATTGGCAGCCCAGGGACCCAGTGACAGCGGCAGGCGGGTTGGGCAGAGGGGGAAACCACGCTTCAAAACCGCCAGGGATATGTGTGTTGCATACAGATAGAAAAGAAACTATAGTAAATAAACTTGCAAGGTGAAGGGGAGAGAATAGGAGATCGAGGGGCATCCTTTTAACCCAGAAAGCGAGCAGTTGCCAGAGGAAATGGTTGAGGCAGGTGGATTGACAACGTTTCAAAGGCACTTGGACATGTACACAGACAGGAAAGGTTTAGAGCAGGGGTTTCCAACCTGGGGTCCACAGTCCCCTTGCTTAAAGGTATTGGTACGTGGCATCAGAAAGGTTAGGAAGCCCCAGGCTTAGAATGATATGGAGCAAAGGGAAGCCAAGGGGACGAGCTTTGATCAGAATCTTGGTCAGCATGGGGCAGTTGGGCCGAAGGGCCTGTTTTCATTCTGTGCGACTCTGCGCATCTGTATGAAATTATTTAAAGTTCTTGGAGTTTGCACACGTGAACTAGGGGCACCAGACCTGAACTATAAGCTTTACACGACGAGAACCATTCCTCAGTAGATTGCATTTTGGGACATTTAACAACCTGTACTTAACAATGTTAGATTGTTATGCAGGTTCTTTTAGTTCTTGGTGTAACAGTGTGAATTTTTAAAAATCATTTTAACAATGCAGACCCAAGAGACTATAGACGCTGTTATGAGAAAGCAAGCCGCCGAAGGGACTCAGCAGATCAGGCAGCATTTGTGGAGACGTTTCGGCGCCACGGGGTCGAGAGTGTAGAGGGGAGGTAGTCAGTAGAGGGGTGGTGGGAGGGGGAAGGCAAGGGCTGCCCAGTGATTGTTGGATCCAGGTGGGAAGGGGATGGTGGGCAGATGCAGTCAGTTTGGGTAAGGCTGCTGATATCCCAGGCCGAGTACACAGGGAGCGTGCACACCAGCCCAGTGACATCTTCAGTGCTTCACACATCCAGCCTGCAGTTCCCACAGCTTCACCATCCCTCTACCAACTCTGCTTCACTCATCCAGCCTGCAGTCCCCACAGCTTCACCATCCCTCTACCAACTCTGCTTCACTCATCCAGCCTGCAGTCCCCACAGCTTCACCATCCCTCTACCAACTCTGCTTCACTCATCCAGCCTGCAGTCTCCACAGCCTTCACCATCCCTCTACCAACTCTGCTTCACTCATCCAGCCTGCAGTCCCCACAGCTTCACAATCCCTCTACCAACTCTGCACCTTCACTCATCCAGCCTGCAGTCCCCACAGCTTCACAATCCCTCTACCAACTCTGCACCTTCACTCATCCAGCCTGCAGTCCCCACAGCTTCACAATCCCTCTACCAACTCTGCACCTTCACTCATCCAGCCTGCAGTCCCCACAGCTTCACAATCCCTCTACCAACTCTGCACCTTCACTCATCCAGCCTGCAGTCCCCACAGCTTCACAATCCCTCTACCAACTCTGCACCTTCACTCATCCAGCCTGCAGTCCCCACAGCCTTCACCATCCCTCTACCAACTCTGCACCGTCACTCATCCAGCCTGCAGTCCCCACAGCCTTCACCATCCCTCTACCAACTCTGCTTCACTCATCCAGCCTGCAGTCCCCACAGCTTCACAATCCCTCTACCAACTCTGCACCTTCACTCATCCAGCCTGCAGTCCCCACAGCATTCACCATCCCTCTACCAACTCTGCTTCACTCATCCAGCCTGCAGTCCCCACAGCTTCACCATCCCTCTACCAACTCTGCACCTTCACTCATCCAGCCTGCAGTCCCCACACCTTCACAATCCCTCTACCAACTCTGCACCTTCACTCATCCAGCCTGCAGTCCCCACAGCCTTCACCATTCCTCTACCAACTCTGCACCTTCACTCATCCAGCCTGCAGTCCCCACAGCCTTCACCATCCCTCTACCAACTCTACTTCACTCATCCAGCCTGCAGTCCCCACAGCCTTCACCATCCCTCTACCAACTCTGCTTCACTCATCCAGCCTGCAGTCCCCACAGCCTTCACCATCCCTCTACCAACTCTGCACCTTCACTCATCCAGCCTGCAGTCCCCACAGCTTCACCATCCCTCTACCAACACTGCACCTTCACTCATCCAGCCTGCAGTCCCCACAGCTTCACCAGCCCTCTACCAACTCTGCTTCACTCATCCAGCCTGCAGTCCCCACAGCCTTCACCATCCCTCTACCAACTCTGCACCTTCACTCATCCAGCCTGCAGTCCCCACACTTCACCATCCCTCTACCAACTCTGCACCTTCACTCATCCAGCCTGCAGTCTCCACAGCCTTCACCATCCCTCTACCAACTCTGCACCTTCACTCATCCAGCCTGCAGACCCCACAGCCTTCACCATCCCTCTACCAACTCTGCACCTTCACTCATCCAGCCTGCAGTCCCCACAGCTTCACCATCCCTCTACCAACTCTGCACCTTCACTCATCCAGCCTGCAGTCCCCACAGGTTCACCATCCCTCTACCAACTCTGCTTCACTCATCCAGCCTGCAGTCCCCACAGCCTTCACCATCCCTCTACCAACTCTGCACCTTCACTCATCCAGCCTGCAGTCCCCACAGCCTTCACCATCCCTCTACCAACTCTGCTTCACTCATCCAGCCTGCAGTCCCAACAGCCTTCACCATCCCTCTACCAACTCTGCACCTTCACTCATCCAACCTGCAGTCCCCACAGCCTTCACCATCCCTCTACCAACTCTGCACCTTCACTCATCCAGCCTGCAGTCCCCACAGCCTTCACCATCCCTCTACCAACTCTGCACCTTCACTCATCCAGCCTGCAGTCCCCACAGCCTTCACCATCCCTCTACCAACTCTGCACCTTCACTCATCCAGCCTGCAGTCCCCACAGCCTTCACCATCCCTCTACCAACTCTGCTTCACTCATCCAGCCTGCAGTCCCCACAGCCTTCACCATCCCTCTACCAACTCTGCACCTTCACTCATCCAGCCTGCAGTCCCCACAGCCTTCACCATCCCTCTACCAACTCTGCACCTTCACTCATCCAGCCTGCAGTCCCCACAGCTTCACCATCCCTCTACCAACTCTGCACCTTCACTCATCCAGCCTGCAGTCCCCACAGCTTAACCATCCCTCTACCAACTCTGCACCTTCACTCATCCAGCCTGCAGTCCCCACAGCCTTCACCATCCCTCTACCAACTCTGCTTCACTCATCCAGCCTGCAGTCCCCACAGCCTTCACCATCCCTCTACCAACTCTGCACCTTCACTCATCCAGCCTGCAGTCTCCACAGCTTCACCATCCCTCTACCAACTCTGCTTCACTCATCCAGCCTGCAGTCCCCACAGCTTCACAATCCCTCTACCAACTCTGCACCTTCACTCATCCAGCCTGCAGTCCCCACAGCTTCACAATCCCTCTACCAACTCTGCACCTTCACTCATCCAGCCTGCAGTCCCCACAGCTTCACAATCCCTCTACCAACTCTGCACCTTCACTCATCCAGCCTGCAGTCCCCACAGCTTCACAATCCCTCTACCAACTCTGCACCTTCACTCATCCAGCCTGCAGTCCCCACAGCTTCACAATCCCTCTACCAACTCTGCACCTTCACTCATCCAGCCTGCAGTCCCCACAGCCTTCACCATCCCTCTACCAACTCTGCACCGTCACTCATCCAGCCTGCAGTCCCCACAGCCTTCATCATCCCTCTACCAACTCTGCTTCACTCATCCAGCCTGCAGTCCCCACAGCTTCACAATCCCTCTACCAACTCTGCACCTTCACTCATCCAGCCTGCAGTCCCCACAGCATTCACCATCCCTCTACCAACTCTGCTTCACTCATCCAGCCTGCAGTCCCCACAGCTTCACCATCCCTCTACCAACTCTGCACCTTCACTCATCCAGCCTGCAGTCCCCACACCTTCACAATCCCTCTACCAACTCTGCACCTTCACTCATCCAGCCTGCAGTCCCCACAGCCTTCACCATCCCTCTACCAACTCTGCACCTTCACTCATCCAGCCTGCAGTCCCCACAGCCTTCACCATCCCTCTACCAACTCTACTTCACTCATCCAGCCTGCAGTCCCCACAGCCTTCACCATCCCTCTACCAACTCTGCTTCACTCATCCAGCCTGCAGTCCCCACAGCCTTCACCATCCCTCTACCAACTCTGCACCTTCACTCATCCAGCCTGCAGTCCCCACAGCTTCACCATCCCTCTACCAACACTGCACCTTCACTCATCCAGCCTGCAGTCCCCACAGCTTCACCAGCCCTCTACCAACTCTGCTTCACTCATCCAGCCTGCAGTCCCCACAGCCTTCACCATCCCTCTACCAACTCTGCACCTTCACTCATCCAGCCTGCAGTCCCCACACTTCACCATCCCTCTACCAACTCTGCACCTTCACTCATCCAGCCTGCAGTCTCCACAGCCTTCACCATCCCTCTACCAACTCTGCACCTTCACTCATCCAGCCTGCAGACCCCACAGCCTTCACCATCCCTCTACCAACTCTGCACCTTCACTCATCCAGCCTGCAGTCCCCACAGCTTCACCATCCCTCTACCAACTCTGCACCTTCACTCATCCAGCCTGCAGTCCCCACAGCTTCACCATCCCTCTACCAACTCTGCTTCACTCATCCAGCCTGCAGTCCCCACAGCCTTCACCATCCCTCTACCAACTCTGCACCTTCACTCATCCAGCCTGCAGTCCCCACAGCCTTCACCATCCCTCTACCAACTCTGCTTCACTCATCCAGCCTGCAGTCCCAACAGCCTTCACCATCCCTCTACCAACTCTGCACCTTCACTCATCCAACCTGCAGTCCCCACAGCCTTCACCATCCCTCTACCAACTCTGCACCTTCACTCATCCAGCCTGCAGTCCCCACAGCCTTCACCATCCCTCTACCAACTCTGCACCTTCACTCATCCAGCCTGCAGTCCCCACAGCCTTCACCATCCCTCTACCAACTCTGCACCTTCACTCATCCAGCCTGCAGTCCCCACAGCTTCACCATCCCTCTACCAACTCTGCTTCACTCATCCAGCCTGCAGTCCCCACAGCCTTCACCATCCCTCTACCAACTCTGCTTCACTCATCCAGCCTGCAGTCTCCACAGCTTCACCATCCCTCTACCAACTCTGCACCTTCACTCATCCAGCCTGCATTCTCCACAGCCTTCACCATCCCTCTACCAACTCTGCTTCACTCATCCAGCCTGCAGTCCCCACAGCCTTCACCATCCCTCTACCAACTCTGCACCTTCACTCATCCAGCCTGCAGTCCCCACAGCCTTCACCATCCCTCTACCAACTCTGCTTCACTCATCCAGCCTGCAGTCCCCACAGCCTTCACCATCCCTCTACCAACTCTGCTTCACTCATCCAGCCTGCAGTCTCCACAGCTTCACCATCCCTCTACCAACTCTGCACCTTCACTCATCCAGCCTGCATTCTCCACAGCCTTCACCATCCCTCTACCAACTCTGCTTCACTCATCCAGCCTGCAGTCCCCACAGCCTTCACCATCCCTCTACCAACTCTGCTTCACTCATCCAGCCTGCAGTCCCCACAGCCTTCACCATCCCTCTACCAACTCTGCTTCACTCATCCAGCCTGCAGTCCCCACAGCCTTCACCATCCCTCTACCAACTCTGCACCTTCACTCATCCAGCCTTCAGTCCCCACAGCTTCACCATCCCTCTACCAACTCTGCACCTTCACTCATCCAGCCTGCAGTCCCCACAGCCTTCACCATCCCTCTTCCAACTCTGCACCTTCACTCATCCAGCCTGCAGTCCCCACAGCCTTCACCATCCCTCTACCAACTCTGCTTCACTCATCCAGCCTGCAGTCCCCACAGCCTTCACCATCCCTCTACCAACTCTGCTTCACTCATCCAGCCTGCAGTCCCCACAGCTTCACAATCCCTCTACCAACTCTGCACCTTCACTCATCCAGCCTGCAGTCCCCACAGCCTTCACCATCCCTCTACCAACTCTGCTTCACTCATCCAGCCTGCAGTCCCCACAGCCTTCACCATCCCTCTACCAACTCTGCTTCACTCATCCAGCCTGCAGTCTCCACAGCCTTCACCATCCCTCTACCAACTCTGCAACTTCACTCATCCAGCCTGCAGTCCCCACAGCTTCACCATCCCTCTACCAACTCTGCTTCACTCATCCAGCCTGCAGTCCCCACAGCCTTCACCATCCCTCTACCAACTCTGCACCTTCACTCATCCAGCCTGCAGTCCCCACAGCCTTCACCATCCCTCTACCAACTCTGCTTCACTCATCCAGCCTGAAGTCCCCACAGCCTTCACCATCCCTCTACCAACTCTGCTTCACTCATCCAGCCTGCAGTCCCCACAGCCTTCACCATCCCTCTACCAACTCTGCACCTTCACTCATCCAGCCTGCAGTCCCCACAGCCTTCACCATCCCTCTACCAACTCTGCTTCACTCATCCAGCCTGAAGTCCCCACAGCCTTCACCATCCCTCTACCAACTCTGCACCTTCACTCATCCAGCCTGCAGTCCCCACAGCCTTCACCATCCCTCTACCAACACTGCACCTTCACTCATCCAGCCTGCAGTCCCCACAGCCTTCACCATCCCTCTACCAACTCTGCACCTTCACTCATCCAGCCTGCAGTCCCCACAGCCTTCACCATCCCTCTACAAACTCTGCTTCACTCATCCAGCCTGCAGTCCCCACAGCCTTCACCATCCCTCTACAAACTCTGCTTCACTCATCCAGCCTGCAGTCCCCACAGCTTCACCATCCCTCTACCAACTCTGCACCTTCACTCATCCAGCCTGCAGTCCCCACAGCCTTCACCATCCCTCTACCAACTCTGCACCTTCAATCATCCAGCCTGCAGTCCCCACAGACTTCACCATCCCTCTACCAACTCTGCACCTTCACTCATCCAGCCTGCAGTCCCCACAGCCTTCACCATCCCTCTACCAACTCTGCTTCACTCATCCAGCCTGCAGTCCCCACAGCCTTCACCATCCCTCTACCAACTCTGCTTCACTCATCCAGCCTGCAGTCTCCACAGCCTTCACCATCCCTCTACCAACTCTGCACCTTCACTCATCCAGCCTGCAGTCTCCACAGCCTTCACCATCCCTCTACCAACTCTGCACCTTCACTCATCCAGCCTGCAGTCCCCACAGCCTTCACCATCCCTCTACAAACTCTGCTTCACTCATCCAGCCTGCAGTCCCCACAGCCTTCACCATCCCTCTACCAACTCTGCACCGTCACTCATCCAGCCTGCAGTCCCCACAGCCTTCACGATCCCTCTACCAACTCTGCACCTTCACTCATCCAGCCTGCAGTCCCCACAGCCTTCACCATCCCTCTACCAACTCTGCACCTTCACTCATCCAGCCTGCAGTCCCCACAGTCTTCACCATCCCTCTACCAACTCTGCACCTTCACTCATCCAGCCTGCAGTCCCCACAGCCTTCACCATCCCTCTACCAACTCTGCACCTTCACTCATCCAGCCTGCAGTCCCCACAGCTTCACCATCCCTCTACCAGCTCTGCACCTTCACTCATCCAGCCTGCAGTCTCCACAGCCTTCACCATCCCTCTACCAGCTCTGCACCTTCACTCATCCAGCCTGCAGTCCCCACAGCTTCACCATCCCTCTACCAACTCTGCTTCACTCATCCTGCCTGCAGTCCCCACAGCCTTCACCATCCCTCTACCAACTCTGCTTCACTTATCCAGCCTGCAGTCCCCACAGCCTTCACCATCCCTCTACCAACTCTGCTTCACTCATCCAGCCTGCAGTCTCCATAGCCTTCACCATCCCTCTACCAGCTCTGCACCTTCACTCATCCAGCCTGCAGTCCCCACAGCTTCACCATCCCTCTACCAACTCTGCACCTTCACTCATCCAGCCTGCAGTCCCCACAGCTTCACCATCCCTCTACCAACTCTGCACCTTCACTCATCCAGCCTGCAGTCCCCACAGCTTCACCATCCCTCTACCAGCTCTGCACCTTCACTCATCCAGCCTGCAGTCCCCACAGCTTCACCATCCCTCTACCAACTCTGCTTCACTCATCCAGCCTGCAGTCCCCACAGCCTTCACCATCCCTCTACCAACTCTGCTTCACTCATCCAGCCTGCAGTCCCCACAGCCTTCACCATCCCTCTACCAACTCTGCTTCACTCATCCAGCCTGCAGTCTCCACAGCCTTCACCATCCCTCTACCAGCTCTGCACCTTCACTCATCCAGCCTGCAGTCCCCACAGCTTCACCATCCCTCTACCAACTCTGCACCTTCACTCATCCAGCCTGAAGTCCCCACAGCCTTCACCATCCCTCTACCAACTCTGCACCTTCACTCATCCAGCCTGCAGTCCCCACAGCCTTCACCATCCCTCTACCAACTCTGCTTCACTCATCCAGCCTGCAGTCCCCACAGCTTCACCATCCCTCTACCAACTCTGCTTCACTCATCCAGCCTGCAGTCCCCACAGCCTTCACCATCCCTCTACCAACTCTGCACCTTCACTCATCCAGCCTGCAGTCCCCACAGCTTCACCATCCCTCTACCAACTCTGCTTCACTCATCCAGCCTGCAGTCCCCACAGCCTTCACCATCCCTCTACCAACTCTGCTTCACTCATCCAGCCTGCAGTCCCCACAGCTTCACCATCCCTCTACAAACTCTGCTTCACTCATCCAGCCTGAAGTCCCCACAGCCTTCACCATCCCTCTACCAACTCTGCACCTTCACTCATCCAGCCTGAAGTCCCCACAGCCTTCACCATCCCTCTACCAACTCTGCACCTTCACTCATCCAGCCTGCAGTCCCCACAGCCTTCACCATCCCTCTACCAACTCTGCACCTTCACTCATCCAGCCTGCAGTCCCCACAGCTTCACCATCCCTCTACCAACTCTGCACCTTCACTCATCCAGCCTGCAGTCCCCACAGCCTTCACCATCCCTCTACCAACTCTGCACCGTCACTCATCCAGCCTGCAGTCCCCACAGCCTTCACCATCCCTCTACCAACTCTGCTTCACTCATCCAGCCTGCAGTCCCCACAGCTTTCACCATCCCTCTACCAACTCTGCACCGTCACTCATCCAGCCTGCAGTCCCCACAGCCTTCACCATCCCTCTACCAACTCTGCTTCACTCATCCAGCCTGCAGTCCCCACAGCCTTCACCATCCCTCTACCAACTCTGCACCTTCACTCATCCAGCCTGCAGTCCCCACAGCCTTCACCATCCCTCTACCAACTCTGCTTCACTCATCCAGCCTGCAGTCTCCACAGCCTTCACCATCCCTCTACCAACTCTGCACCTTCACTCATCCAGCCTGCAGTCCCCACAGCTTCACCATCCCTCTACCAACTCTGCTTCACTCATCCAGCCTGCAGTCCCCACAGCCTTCACCATCCCTCTACCAACTCTGCACCTTCACGCATCCAGCCTGCAGTCCCCACAGCTTCACCATCCCTCTACCAACTCTGCACCTTCACTCATCCAGCCTGCAGTCTCCACAGCTTCACCATCCCTCTACCAACTCTGCACCTTCACTCATCCAGCCTGCAGTCCCCACAGCTTCACCATCCCTCTACCAACTCTGCACCTTCACTCATCCAGCCTGCAGTCTCCACAGCTTCACCATCCCTCTACCAACTCTGCACCTTCACTCATCCAGCCTGCAGTCCCCACAGCCTTCACCATCCCTCTAACAACTCTGCACCTTCACTCATCCAGCCTGCAGTCCCCACAGCTTCACCATCCCTCTACCAACTCTGCACCTTCACTCATCCAGCCTGCAGTCCCCACAGCTTCACCATCCCTCTACCAACTCTGCACCTTCACTCATCCAGCCTGCAGTCTCCACAGCCTTCACCATCCCTCTACCAACTCTGCTTCACTCATCCAGCCTGCAGTCGCCACAGCCTTCACCATCCCTCTACCAACTCTGCACCTTCACTCATCCAGCCTGCAGTCCCCACAGCCTTCACCATCCCTCTACCAACTCTGCACCTTCACTCATCCAGCCTGCAGTCCCCACAGCTTCACCATCCCTCTACCAACTCTGCACCTTCACTCATCCAGCCTGCAGTCTCCACAGCCTTCACCATCCCTCTACCAAATCTGCACCTTCACTCATCCAGCCTGCAGTCCCCACAGCTTCACCATCCCTCTACCAACTCTGCACCTTCACTCATCCAGCCTGCAGTCCCCACAGCCTTCACCATCCCTCTACCAACTCTGCTTCACTCATCCAGCCTGCAGTCCCCACAGCCTTCACCATCCCTCTACCAACTCTGCTTCACTCATCCAGACTGGTCCCCAGAGCCTTCACCATCCCTCTACCAACTCTGCTTCACTCATCCAGCCTGCAGTCTCCACAGCCTTCACCATCCCTCTACCAACTCTGCACCTTCACTCATCCAACCTACAGTCCCCACAGCCTTCACCATCCCTCTACCAACTCTGCTTCACTCATCCAGCCTGCAGTCCCCACAGCCTTCACCATCCCTCTACAAACTCTGCTTCACTCATCCAGCCTGCAGTCCCCACAGCCTTCACCATCCCTCTACCAACTCTGCACCTTCACTCGTCCAGCCTGCAGTCCCCACAGCCTTCACCATCCCTCTACCAACTCTGCTTCACTCATCCAGCCTGCAGTCTCCACAGCCTTCACCATCCCTCTACCAACTCTGCACCTTCACTCATCCAGCCTGCAGTCTCCACAGCCTTCACCATCCCTCTACCAACTCTGCTTCACTCATCCAGCCTGCAGTCCCCACAGCCTTCACCATCCCTCTACCAACTCTGCACCTTCACTCATCCAGCCTGCAGTCCCCACAGCCTTCACCATCCCTCTACCAACTCTGCTTCACTCATCCAGCCTGCAGTCTCCACAGCCTTCACCATCCCTCTACCAACTCTGCACCTTCACTCATCCAGCCAGCAGTCCCCACAGCCTTCACCATCCCTCTACCAACTCTGCACCTTCACTCATCCAGCCTGCAGTCCCCACAGCTTCACCATCCCTCTACCAAATCTGCACCATCACTCATCCAGCCTGCAGTCCCCACAGCCTTCACCATCCCTCTACCAACTCTGCTTCACTCATCCAGCCTGCAGTCCCCACAGCCTTCACCATCCCTCTACCAACTCTGCTTCACTCATCCAGCCTGGTCCCCACAGCCTTCACCATCCCTCTACCAACTCTGCTTCACTCATCCAGCCTGCAGTCTCCACAGCCTTCACCATCCCTCTACCAACTCTGCACCTTCACTCATCCAACCTGCAGTCCCCACAGCCTTCACCATCCCTCTACCAACTCTGCTTCACTCATCCAGCCTGCAGTCCCCACAGCCTTCACCATCCCTCTACAAACTCTGCTTCACTCATCCAGCCTGCAGTCCCCACAGCCTTCACCATCCCTCTACCAACTCTGCACCTTCACTCATCCAGCCTGCAGTCCCCACAGCCTTCACCATCCCTCTACCAACTCTGCTTCACTCATCCAGCCTGCAGTCCCCACAGCCTTCACCATCCCTCTACCAACTCTGCACCTTCACTCATCCAGCCTGGTCCCCACAGCCTTCACCATCCCTCTACCAACTCTGCTTCACTCATCCAGCCTGCAGTCTCCACAGCCTTCACCATCCCTCTACCAACTCTGCACCTTCACTCATCCAACCTGCAGTCCCCATAGCCTTCACCATCCCTCTACCAACTCTGCACCTTCACTCATCCAGCCTGCAGTCTCCACAGCCTTCACCATCCCTCTACAAACTCTGCTTCACTCATCCAGCCTGCAGTCTCCACAGCCTTCACCATCCCTCTACCAACTCTGCTTCACTCATCCAGCCTGCAGTCCCCACAGCCTTCACCATTCCTCTACCAACTCTGCACCTTCACTCATCCAGCCTGCAGTCTCCACAGCCTTCACCATCCCTCTACCAACTCTGCTTCACTCATCCAGCCTGCAGTCCCCACAGCCTTCACCATCCCTCTACCAACTCTGCACCTTCACTCATCCAGCCTGCAGTCCCCACAGCCTTCACCATCCCTCTACCAACTCTGCACCTTCACTCATCCAGCCTGCAGACCCCACAGCCTTCACCATCCCACTACCAACTCTGCTTCACTCATCCAGCCTGCAGTCCCCACAGCCTTCACCATCCCTCTACCAACTCTGCACCTTCACTCATCCAGCCTGCAGTCCCCACAGCCTTCACTATCCCTCTACCAACTCTGCTTCACTCATCCAGCCTGCAGTCCCCACAGCCTTCACCATCCCTCTACCAACTCTGCACCGTCACTCATCCAGCCTGCAGTCCCCACAGCTTCACCATCCCTCTACCAACTCTGCTTCACTCATCCAGCCTGCAGTCCCCACAGCTTCACCATCCCTCTACCAGCTCTGCTTCACTAATCCAGCCTGCTGTCCCCACAGCCTTCACCATCCCTCTACCAGCTCTGCTTCACTCATCCAGCCTGCAGTCCCCACAGCTTCACTATCCCTCTACCAGCTCTGCTTCACTCATCCAGCCTGCAGTCCCCACAGCCTTCACCATCCCTCTACCAACTCTGCACCTTCACTCATCCAGCCTGCAGTCCCCACAGCTTCACCATCCCTCTACCAGCTCTGCACCTTCACTCATCCAGCCTGAAGTCCCCACAGCTTCAACATCCCTCTACCAGCTCTGCTTCACTCATCCAGCCTGCAGTCCCCACAGCCTTCACCATCCCTCTACCAACTCTGCACCTTCACTCATCCAGCCTGCAGTCCCCACAGCTTCACCATCCCTCTACCAGCTCTGCTTCACTCATCCAGCCTGCAGTTCCCACAGCCTTCACCATCCCTCTACCAACTCTGCACCTTCACTCATCCAGCCTGCAGTCCCCACAGCCTTCACCATCCCTCTACCAACTCTGCACCTTCACTCATCCAGCCTGCAGTCCCCATAGCTTCACCATCCCTCTACCAACTCTGCACCTTCACTCATCCAGCCTGCAGTCTCCACAGCCTTCACCATCCCTCTACCAACTCTGCTTCACTCATCCAGCCTGCAGTCTCCACAGCCTTCACCATCCCTCTACCAACTCTGCACCTTCACTCATCCAGCCTGCAGTCTCCACAGCCTTCACCATCCCTCTACCAACTCTGCACCTTCACTCATCCAGCCTGCAGTCTCCACAGCCTTCACCATCCCTCTACAAACTCTGCTTCACTCATCCAGCCTGCAGTCCCCACAGCCTTCACCATCCCTCTACCAACTCTGCACCGTCACTCATCCAGCCTGCAGTCCCCACAGCCTTCACCATCCCTCTACCAACTCTGCTTCACTCATCCAGCCTGGTCCCCACAGCCTTCACCATCCCTCTACCAACTCTGCTTCACTCATCCAGCCTGGTCCCCACAGCCTTCACCATCCCTCTACCAACTCTGCTTCACTCATCCAGCCTGCAGTCTCCACAGCCTTCACCATCCCTCTACCAACTCTGCACCTTCACTCATCCAACCTGCAGTCCCCACAGCCTTCACCATCCCTCTACCAACTCTGCTTCACTCATCCAGCCTGCAGTCCCCACAGCCTTCACCATCCCTCTACAAACTCTGCTTCACTCATCCAGCCTGCAGTCCCCACAGCCTTCACCATCCCTCTACCAACTCTGCACCTTCACTCATCCAGCCTGCAGTCCCCACAGCCTTCACCATCCCTCTACCAACTCTGCTTCACTCATCCAGCCTGCAGTCCCCACAGCCTTCACCATCCCTCTACCAACTCTGCACCTTCACTCATCCAGCCTGGTCCCCACAGCCTTCACCATCCCTCTACCAACTCTGCTTCACTCATCCAGCCTGCAGTCTCCACAGCCTTCACCATCCCTCTACCAACTCTGCACCTTCACTCATCCAACCTGCAGTCCCCATAGCCTTCACCATCCCTCTACCAACTCTGCACCTTCACTCATCCAGCCTGCAGTCTCCACAGCCTTCACCATCCCTCTACAAACTCTGCTTCACTCATCCAGCCTGCAGTCTCCACAGCCTTCACCATCCCTCTACCAACTCTGCTTCACTCATCCAGCCTGCAGTCCCCACAGCCTTCACCATTCCTCTACCAACTCTGCACCTTCACTCATCCAGCCTGCAGTCTCCACAGCCTTCACCATCCCTCTACCAACTCTGCTTCACTCATCCAGCCTGCAGTCCCCACAGCCTTCACCATCCCTCTACCAACTCTGCACCTTCACTCATCCAGCCTGCAGTCCCCACAGCCTTCACCATCCCTCTACCAACTCTGCACCTTCACTCATCCAGCCTGCAGACCCCACAGCCTTCACCATCCCACTACCAACTCTGCTTCACTCATCCAGCCTGCAGTCCCCACAGCCTTCACCATCCCTCTACCAACTCTGCACCTTCACTCATCCAGCCTGCAGTCCCCACAGCCTTCACTATCCCTCTACCAACTCTGCTTCACTCATCCAGCCTGCAGTCCCCACAGCCTTCACCATCCCTCTACCAACTCTGCACCGTCACTCATCCAGCCTGCAGTCCCCACAGCTTCACCATCCCTCTACCAACTCTGCTTCACTCATCCAGCCTGCAGTCCCCACAGCTTCACCATCCCTCTACCAGCTCTGCTTCACTCATCCAGCCTGCAGTCCCCACAGCCTTCACCATCCCTCTACCAGCTCTGCTTCACTCATCCAGCCTGCAGTCCCCACAGCTTCACTATCCCTCTACCAGCTCTGCTTCACTCATCCAGCCTGCAGTCCCCACAGCCTTCACCATCCCTCTACCAACTCTGCACCTTCACTCATCCAGCCTGCAGTCCCCACAGCTTCACCATCCCTCTACCAGCTCTGCACCTTCACTCATCCAGCCTGAAGTCCCCACAGCTTCAACATCCCTCTACCAGCTCTGCTTCACTCATCTAGCCTGCAGTCCCCACAGCCTTCACCATCCCTCTACCAACTCTGCACCTTCACTCATCCAGCCTGCAGTCCCCACAGCTTCACCATCCCTCTACCAGCTCTGCTTCACTCATCCAGCCTGCAGTTCCCACAGCCTTCACCATCCCTCTACCAACTCTGCACCTTCACTCATCCAGCCTGCAGTCCCCACAGCCTTCACCATCCCTCTACCAACTCTGCACCTTCACTCATCCAGCCTGCAGTCCCCATAGCTTCACCATCCCTCTACCAACTCTGCACCTTCACTCATCCAGCCTGCAGTCTCCACAGCCTTCACCATCCCTCTACCAACTCTGCTTCACTCATCCAGCCTGCAGTCTCCACAGCCTTCACCATCCCTCTACCAACTCTGCACCTTCACTCATCCAGCCTGCAGTCTCCACAGCCTTCACCATCCCTCTACCAACTCTGCACCTTCACTCATCCAGCCTGCAGTCTCCACAGCCTTCACCATCCCTCTACAAACTCTGCTTCACTCATCCAGCCTGCAGTCCCCACAGCCTTCACCATCCCTCTACCAACTCTGCACCGTCACTCATCCAGCCTGCAGTCCCCACAGCCTTCACCATCCCTCTACCAACTCTGCTTCACTCATCCAGCCTGGTCCCCACAGCCTTCACCATCCCTCTACCAACTCTGCTTCACTCATCCAGTCCGCAGTCCCCACAGCCTTCACCATCCCTCTACCAACTCTGCTTCACTCATCCAGCCTGCAGTCCCCACAGCCTTCACCATCCCTCTACCAACTCTGCTTCACTCATCCAGCCTGCAGTCCCAACAGCCTTCACCATCCCTCTACCAACTCTGCACCTTCACTCATCCAGCCTGCAGTCTCCACAGCCTTCACCATCCCTCTACCAACTCTGCACCTTCACTCATCCAGCCTGCAGTCCCCACAGCCTTCACCATCCCTCTACCAACTCTGCACCTTCACTCATCCAGCCTGCAGTCTCCACAGCCTTCACCATCCCTCTACCAACTCTGCACCTTCACTCATCCAGCCTGCAGTCCCCACAGCCTTCACCATCCCTCTACCAACTCTGCACCTTCACTCATCCAGCCTGCAGTCCCCACAGCTTCACCATCCCTCTACCAACTCTGCACCTTCACTCATCCAGCCTGCAGTCCCCACAGCCTTCACCATCCCTCTACCAACTCTGCACCTTCACTCATCCAGCCTGCAGTCCCCACAGCCTTCACCATCCCTCTACCAACTCTGCTTCACTCATCCAGCCTGCAGTCCCCACAGCCTTCACCATCCCTCTACCAACTCTGCTTCACTCATCCAGCCTGCAGTCCCCACAGCCTTCACCATCCCTCTACCAACTCTGCACCTTCACTCATCCAGCCTGCAGTCCCCACAGCCTTCACCATCCCTCTACCAACTCTGCTTCACTCATCCAGCCTGCAGTCTCCACAGCCTTCACCATCCCTCTACCAACTCTGCACCTTCACTCATCCAG
Source organism: Hemitrygon akajei (assembly GCF_048418815.1). Taxonomy (NCBI): domain Eukaryota; kingdom Metazoa; phylum Chordata; class Chondrichthyes; order Myliobatiformes; family Dasyatidae; genus Hemitrygon; species Hemitrygon akajei. Next base: position 109,859,296 of record NC_133130.1, read on the forward strand.
CCTGCAGTCCCCACAGCTTCACCATCCCTCTACCAACTCTGCTTCACTCATCCAGCCTGCAGTCCCCACAGCCTTCACCATCCCTCTACCAACTCTGCACCTTCACGCATCCAGCCTGCAGTCCCCACAGCTTCACCATCCCTCTACCAACTCTGCACCTTCACTCATCCAGCCTGCAGTCTCCACAGCTTCACCATCCCTCTACCAACTCTGCACCTTCACTCATCCAGCCTGCAGTCTCCACAGCTTCACCATCCCTCTACCAACTCTGCACCTTCACTCATCCAGCCTGCAGTCCCCACAGCCTTCACCATCCCTCTAACAACTCTGCACCTTCACTCATCCAGCCTGCAGTCCCCACAGCTTCACCATCCCTCTACCAACTCTGCACCTTCACTCATCCAGCCTGCAGTCCCCACAGCTTCACCATCCCTCTACCAACTCTGCACCTTCACTCATCCAGCCTGCAGTCTCCACAGCCTTCACCATCCCTCTACCAACTCTGCTTCACTCATCCAGCCTGCAGTCGCCACAGCCTTCACCATCCCTCTACCAACTCTGCACCTTCACTCATCCAGCCTGCAGTCCCCACAGCCTTCACCATCCCTCTACCAACTCTGCACCTTCACTCATCCAGCCTGCAGTCCCCACAGCTTCACCATCCCTCTACCAACTCTGCACCTTCACTCATCCAGCCTGCAGTCTCCACAGCCTTCACCATCCCTCTACCAACTCTGCACCTTCACTCATCCAGCCTGCAGTCCCCACAGCTTCACCATCCCTCTACCAACTCTGCACCTTCACTCATCCAGCCTGCAGTCCCCACAGCCTTCACCATCCCTCTACCAACTCTGCTTCACTCATCCAGCCTGCAGTCCCCACAGCCTTCACCATCCCTCTACCAACTCTGCTTCACTCATCCAGACTGGTCCCCAGAGCCTTCACCATCCCTCTACCAACTCTGCTTCACTCATCCAGCCTGCAGTCTCCACAGCCTTCACCATCCCTCTACCAACTCTGCACCTTCACTCATCCAACCTACAGTCCCCACAGCCTTCACCATCCCTCTACCAACTCTGCTTCACTCATCCAGCCTGCAGTCCCCACAGCCTTCACCATCCCTCTACAAACTCTGCTTCACTCATCCAGCCTGCAGTCCCCACAGCCTTCACCATCCCTCTACCAACTCTGCACCTTCACTCGTCCAGCCTGCAGTCCCCACAGCCTTCACCATCCCTCTACCAACTCTGCTTCACTCATCCAGCCTGCAGTCTCCACAGCCTTCACCATCCCTCTACCAACTCTGCACCTTCACTCATCCAGCCTGCAGTCTCCACAGCCTTCACCATCCCTCTACCAACTCTGCTTCACTCATCCAGCCTGCAGTCCCCACAGCCTTCACCATCCCTCTACCAACTCTGCACCTTCACTCATCCAGCCTGCAGTCCCCACAGCCTTCACCATCCCTCTACCAACTCTGCTTCACTCATCCAGCCTGCAGTCTCCACAGCCTTCACCATCCCTCTACCAACTCTGCACCTTCACTCATCCAGCCAGCAGTCCCCACAGCCTTCACCATCCCTCTACCAACTCTGCACCTTCACTCATCCAGCCTGCAGTCCCCACAGCTTCACCATCCCTCTACCAACTCTGCACCATCACTCATCCAGCCTGCAGTCCCCACAGCCTTCACCATCCCTCTACCAACTCTGCTTCACTCATCCAGCCTGCAGTCCCCACAGCCTTCACCATCCCTCTACCAACTCTGCTTCACTCATCCAGCCTGGTCCCCACAGCCTTCACCATCCCTCTACCAACTCTGCTTCACTCATCCAGCCTGCAGTCTCCACAGCCTTCACCATCCCTCTACCAACTCTGCACCTTCACTCATCCAACCTGCAGTCCCCACAGCCTTCACCATCCCTCTACCAACTCTGCTTCACTCATCCAGCCTGCAGTCCCCACAGCCTTCACCATCCCTCTACAAACTCTGCTTCACTCATCCAGCCTGCAGTCCCCACAGCCTTCACCATCCCTCTACCAACTCTGCACCTTCACTCATCCAGCCTGCAGTCCCCACAGCCTTCACCATCCCTCTACCAACTCTGCTTCACTCATCCAGCCTGCAGTCCCCACAGCCTTCACCATCCCTCTACCAACTCTGCACCTTCACTCATCCAGCCTGGTCCCCACAGCCTTCACCATCCCTCTACCAACTCTGCTTCACTCATCCAGCCTGCAGTCTCCACAGCCTTCACCATCCCTCTACCAACTCTGCACCTTCACTCATCCAACCTGCAGTCCCCATAGCCTTCACCATCCCTCTACCAACTCTGCACCTTCACTCATCCAGCCTGCAGTCTCCACAGCCTTCACCATCCCTCTACAAACTCTGCTTCACTCATCCAGCCTGCAGTCTCCACAGCCTTCACCATCCCTCTACCAACTCTGCTTCACTCATCCAGCCTGCAGTCCCCACAGCCTTCACCATTCCTCTACCAACTCTGCACCTTCACTCATCCAGCCTGCAGTCTCCACAGCCTTCACCATCCCTCTACCAACTCTGCTTCACTCATCCAGCCTGCAGTCCCCACAGCCTTCACCATCCCTCTACCAACTCTGCACCTTCACTCATCCAGCCTGCAGTCCCCACAGCCTTCACCATCCCTCTACCAACTCTGCACCTTCACTCATCCAGCCTGCAGACCCCACAGCCTTCACCATCCCACTACCAACTCTGCTTCACTCATCCAGCCTGCAGTCCCCACAGCCTTCACCATCCCTCTACCAACTCTGCACCTTCACTCATCCAGCCTGCAGTCCCCACAGCCTTCACTATCCCTCTACCAACTCTGCTTCACTCATCCAGCCTGCAGTCCCCACAGCCTTCACCATCCCTCTACCAACTCTGCACCGTCACTCATCCAGCCTGCAGTCACCACAGCTTCACCATCCCTCTACCAACTCTGCTTCACTCATCCAGCCTGCAGTCCCCACAGCTTCACCATCCCTCTACCAGCTCTGCTTCACTCATCCAGCCTGCAGTCCCCACAGCCTTCACCATCCCTCTACCAGCTCTGCTTCACTCATCCAGCCTGCAGTCCCCACAGCTTCACTATCCCTCTACCAGCTCTGCTTCACTCATCCAGCCTGCAGTCCCCACAGCCTTCACCATCCCTCTACCAACTCTGCACCTTCACTCATCCAGCCTGCAGTCCCCACAGCTTCACCATCCCTCTACCAGCTCTGCACCTTCACTCATCCAGCCTGAAGTCCCCACAGCTTCAACATCCCTCTACCAGCTCTGCTTCACTCATCCAGCCTGCAGTCCCCACAGCCTTCACCATCCCTCTACCAACTCTGCACCTTCACTCATCCAGCCTGCAGTCCCCACAGCTTCACCATCCCTCTACCAGCTCTGCTTCACTCATCCAGCCTGCAGTTCCCACAGCCTTCACCATCCCTCTACCAACTCTGCACCTTCACTCATCCAGCCTGCAGTCCCCACAGCCTTCACCATCCCTCTACCAACTCTGCACCTTCACTCATCCAGCCTGCAGTCCCCATAGCTTCACCATCCCTCTACCAACTCTGCACCTTCACTCATCCAGCCTGCAGTCTCCACAGCCTTCACCATCCCTCTACCAACTCTGCTTCACTCATCCAGCCTGCAGTCTCCACAGCCTTCACCATCCCTCTACCAACTCTGCACCTTCACTCATCCAGCCTGCAGTCTCCACAGCCTTCACCATCCCTCTACCAACTCTGCACCTTCACTCATCCAGCCTGCAGTCTCCACAGCCTTCACCATCCCTCTACAAACTCTGCTTCACTCATCCAGCCTGCAGTCCCCACAGCCTTCACCATCCCTCTACCAACTCTGCACCGTCACTCATCCAGCCTGCAGTCCCCACAGCCTTCACCATCCCTCTACCAACTCTGCTTCACTCATCCAGCCTGGTCCCCACAGCCTTCACCATCCCTCTACCAACTCTGCTTCACTCATCCAGCCTGGTCCCCACAGCCTTCACCATCCCTCTACCAACTCTGCTTCACTCATCCAGCCTGCAGTCTCCACAGCCTTCACCATCCCTCTACCAACTCTGCACCTTCACTCATCCAACCTGCAGTCCCCACAGCCTTCACCATCCCTCTACCAACTCTGCTTCACTCATCCAGCCTGCAGTCCCCACAGCCTTCACCATCCCTCTACAAACTCTGCTTCACTCATCCAGCCTGCAGTCCCCACAGCCTTCACCATCCCTCTACCAACTCTGCACCTTCACTCATCCAGCCTGCAGTCCCCACAGCCTTCACCATCCCTCTACCAACTCTGCTTCACTCATCCAGCCTGCAGTCCCCACAGCCTTCACCATCCCTCTACCAACTCTGCACCTTCACTCATCCAGCCTGGTCCCCACAGCCTTCACCATCCCTCTACCAACTCTGCTTCACTCATCCAGCCTGCAGTCTCCACAGCCTTCACCATCCCTCTACCAACTCTGCACCTTCACTCATCCAACCTGCAGTCCCCATAGCCTTCACCATCCCTCTACCAACTCTGCACCTTCACTCATCCAGCCTGCAGTCTCCACAGCCTTCACCATCCCTCTACAAACTCTGCTTCACTCATCCAGCCTGCAGTCTCCACAGCCTTCACCATCCCTCTACCAACTCTGCTTCACTCATCCAGCCTGCAGTCCCCACAGCCTTCACCATTCCTCTACCAACTCTGCACCTTCACTCATCCAGCCTGCAGTCTCCACAGCCTTCACCATCCCTCTACCAACTCTGCTTCACTCATCCAGCCTGCAGTCCCCACAGCCTTCACCATCCCTCTACCAACTCTGCACCTTCACTCATCCAGCCTGCAGTCCCCACAGCCTTCACCATCCCTCTACCAACTCTGCACCTTCACTCATCCAGCCTGCAGACCCCACAGCCTTCACCATCCCACTACCAACTCTGCTTCACTCATCCAGCCTGCAGTCCCCACAGCCTTCACCATCCCTCTACCAACTCTGCACCTTCACTCATCCAGCCTGCAGTCCCCACAGCCTTCACTATCCCTCTACCAACTCTGCTTCACTCATCCAGCCTGCAGTCCCCACAGCCTTCACCATCCCTCTACCAACTCTGCACCGTCACTCATCCAGCCTGCAGTCCCCACAGCTTCACCATCCCTCTACCAACTCTGCTTCACTCATCCAGCCTGCAGTCCCCACAGCTTCAACATCCCTCTACCAGCTCTGCTTCACTCATCCAGCCTGCAGTCCCCACAGCCTTCACCATCCCTCTACCAACTCTGCACCTTCACTCATCCAGCCTGCAGTCCCCACAGCTTCACCATCCCTCTACCAGCTCTGCTTCACTCATCCAGCCTGCAGTTCCCACAGCCTTCACCATCCCTCTACCAACTCTGCACCTTCACTCATCCAGCCTGCAGTCCCCACAGCCTTCACCATCCCTCTACCAACTCTGCACCTTCACTCATCCAGCCTGCAGTCCCCATAGCTTCACCATCCCTCTACCAACTCTGCACCTTCACTCATCCAGCCTGCAGTCTCCACAGCCTTCACCATCCCTCTACCAACTCTGCTTCACTCATCCAGCCTGCAGTCTCCACAGCCTTCACCATCCCTCTACCAACTCTGCACCTTCACTCATCCAGCCTGCAGTCTCCACAGCCTTCACCATCCCTCTACCAACTCTGCACCTTCACTCATCCAGCCTGCAGTCTCCACAGCCTTCACCATCCCTCTACAAACTCTGCTTCACTCATCCAGCCTGCAGTCCCCACAGCCTTCACCATCCCTCTACCAACTCTGCACCGTCACTCATCCAGCCTGCAGTCCCCACAGCCTTCACCATCCCTCTACCAACTCTGCTTCACTCATCCAGCCTGGTCCCCACAGCCTTCACCATCCCTCTACCAACTCTGCTTCACTCATCCAGTCCGCAGTCCCCACAGCCTTCACCATCCCTCTACCAACTCTGCTTCACTCATCCAGCCTGCAGTCCCCACAGCCTTCACCATCCCTCTACCAACTCTGCTTCACTCATCCAGCCTGCAGTCCCAACAGCCTTCACCATCCCTCTACCAACTCTGCACCTTCACTCATCCAGCCTGCAGTCTCCACAGCCTTCACCATCCCTCTACCAACTCTGCACCTTCACTCATCCAGCCTGCAGTCCCCACAGCCTTCACCATCCCTCTACCAACTCTGCACCTTCACTCATCCAGCCTGCAGTCTCCACAGCCTTCACCATCCCTCTACCAACTCTGCACCTTCACTCATCCAGCCTGCAGTCCCCACAGCCTTCACCATCCCTCTACCAACTCTGCACCTTCACTCATCCAGCCTGCAGTCCCCACAGCTTCACCATCCCTCTACCAACTCTGCACCTTCACTCATCCAGCCTGCAGTCCCCACAGCCTTCACCATCCCTCTACCAACTCTGCACCTTCACTCATCCAGCCTGCAGTCCCCACAGCCTTCACCATCCCTCTACCAACTCTGCTTCACTCATCCAGCCTGCAGTCCCCACAGCCTTCACCATCCCTCTACCAACTCTGCTTCACTCATCCAGCCTGCAGTCCCCACAGCCTTCACCATCCCTCTACCAACTCTGCACCTTCACTCATCCAGCCTGCAGTCCCCACAGCCTTCACCATCCCTCTACCAACTCTGCTTCACTCATCCAGCCTGCAGTCCCCACAGCCTTCACCATCCCTCTACCAACTCTGCACCTTCACTCATCCAGCCTGCAGTCCCCACAGCCTTCACCATCCCTCTACCAACTCTGCACCTTCACTCATCCAGCCTGCAGTCCCCACAGCCTTCACCATCCCTCTACCAACTATGCTTCACTCATCCAGCCTGCAGTCCCCACAGCCTTCACCATCCCTCTACCAACTCTGCTTCACTCATCCAGCCTGCAGTCTCCACAGCCTTCACCATCCCTCTACCAACTCTGCTTCACTCATCCAGCCTGCAGTCTCCACAGCCTTCACCATCCCTCTACCAACTCTGCTTCACTCATCCAGCCTGCAGTCCCCACAGCCTTCACCATCCCTCTACCAACTCTGCTTCACTCATCCAGCCTGCAGTCCCCACAGCCTTCACCATCCCTCTACCAACTCTGCACCTTCACTCATCCAGCCTGCAGTCCCCACAGCCTTCACCATCCCTCTACCAACTCTGCTTCACTCATCCAGCCTGCAGTCCCCACAGCCTTCACCATCCCTCTACCAACTCTGCACCTTCACTCATCCAGCCTGCAGTCCCCACAGCCTTCACCATCCCTCTACCAACTCTGCACCTTCACTCATCCAGCCTGCAGTCCCCACAGCCTTCACCATCCCTCTACCAACTCTGCACCTTCACTCATCAAGCCTGCAGTCCCCACAGCTTCACCATCCCTCTACCAACTCTGCACCTTCACTCATCCAGCCCGCAGTCCCCACAGCCTTCACCATCCCTCTACCAACTCTGCACCTTCACTCATCCAGCCCGCAGTCCCCACAGCCTTCACCATCCCTCTACCAACTCTGCACCTTCACTCATCCAGCCTGCAGTCCCCACAGCCTTCACCATCCCTCTACCAGCTCTGCACCTTCACTCATCCAGCCTGCAGTCCCCACAGCCTTCACCATCCCTCTACCAACTCTGCACCTTCACTCATCCAGACTGCAGTCCCCACAGCTTCACCATCCCTCTACCAACTCTGCTTCACTCATCCAGCCTGCAGTCCCCACAGCCTTCACCATCCCTCTACCAACTCTGCACCTTCACTCATCCAGCCTGCAGTCTCCACAGCTTCACCATCCCTCTACCAACTCTGCTTCACTCATCCAGCCTGCAGTCCCAACAGCCTTCACCATCCCTCTACCAACTCTGCTTCACTCATCCAGCCTGCAGTCCCCACAGCTTCACCATCCCTCTACCAACTCTGCTTCACTCATCCAGCCTGCAGTCCCCACAGCCTTCAGCATCCCTCTACCAACTCTGCACCGTCACTCATCCAGCCTGCAGTCCCCACAGCCTTCACCATCCCTCTACCAACTCTGCTTCACTCATCCAGCCTGCAGTCTCCACAGCTTCACCATCCCTCTACCAACTCTGCACCTTCACTCATCCAGCCTGCAGTCTCCACAGCTTCACCATCCCTCTACCAACTCTGCACCTTCACTCATCCAGCCTGCAGTCCCCACAGCCTTCACCATCCCTCTACCAACTCTGCTTCACTCATCCAGCCTGCAGTCCCCACAGCTTCACCATCCCTCTACCAACTCTGCACCGTCACTCATCCAGCCTGCAGTCCCCACAGCCTTCACCATCCCTCTACCAACTCTGCACCTTCACTCATCCAGCCTGCAGTCTCCACAGCCTTCACCATCCCTCTACCAACTCTGCTTCACTCATCCAGCCTGCAGTCCCCACAGCCTTCACCATCCCTCTACCAACTCTGCTTCACTCATCCAGCCTGCAGTCCCCACAGCCTTCACCATCCCTCTACCAACTCTGCACCGTCACTCATCCAGCCTGCAGTCCCCACAGCCTTCACCATTCCTCTACCAACTATGCACCTTCACTCATCCAGCCTGCAGTCCCCACAGCCTTCACCATTCCTCTACCAACTCTGCTTCACTCATCCAGCCTGCAGTCCCCACAGCCTTCACCATCCCTCTACCAACTCTGCACCTTCACTCATCCAGCCTGCAGTCCCCACAGCCTTCACCATCCCTCTACCAACTCTGCACCTTCACTCATCCAGCCTGCAGTCCCCACAGCCTTCACCATCCCTCTACCAACTCTGCTCCTTCACTCATCCAGCCTGCAGTCCCCACAGCTTCACCATCCCTCTACCAACTCTGCACCTTCACTCATCCAGCCTGCTGTCTCCACAGCCTTCACCATCCCTCTACCAACTCTGCTTCACTCATCCATCCTGCAGTCTCCACAGCCTTCACCATCCCTCTACCAACTCTGCACCTTCACTCATCCAGCCTGCAGTCCCCACAGCCTTCACCATCCCTCTACAAACTCTGCTTCACTCATCCAGCCTGCAGTCCCCACATCCTTCACCATCCCTCTACCTACTCTGCACCGTCACTCATCCAGCCTGCAGTCTCCACAGCCTTCACCATCCCTCTACCAACTCTGCACCTTCACTCATCCAGCCTGCAGTCCCCACAGCCTTCACCATCCCTCTACCAACTCTGCACCTTCACTCATCCAGCCTGCAGTCCCCACAGCCTTCACCATCCCTCTACCAACTCTGCACCTTCACTCATCCAGCCTGCAGTCTCCACAGCCTTCACCATCCCTCTACCAACTCTGCACCTTCACTCATCCAGCCAGCAGTCCCCACAGCCTTCACAATCCCTCTACCAACTCTGCTTCACTCATCCAGCCTGCAGTCCCCACAGCCTTCACCATCCCTCTACCAACTCTGCTTCACTCATCCAGCCTGCAGTCCCAACAGCCTTCACCATCCCTCTACCAACTCTGCACCTTCACTCATCCAGCCTGCAGTCCCCACAGCCTTCACCATCCCTCTACCAACTCTGCACCTTCACTCATCCAGCCTGCCGTCTCCACAGCCTTCACCATCCCTCTACCAACTCTGCACCTTCACTCATCCAACCTGCAGTCCCCATAGCCTTCACCATCCCTCTACCAACTCTGCACCTTCACTCATCCAGCCTGCAGTCCCCACAGCTTCACCATCCCTCTACCAACTCTGCACCTTCACTCATCCAGCCTGCAGTCCCCACAGCCTTCACCATCCCTCTACCAACTCTGCACCTTCACTCATCCAGCCTGCAGTCCCCACAGCCTTCACCATCCCTCTACCAACTCTGCACCTTCACTCATCCAGCCTGCAGTCCCCACAGCCTTCACCATCCCTCTACCAACTCTGCACCTTCACTCATCTAGCGTGCAGTCCCCACAGCCTTCACCATCCCTCTACCAACTCTGCACCTTCACTCATCCAGCCTGCAGTCTCCACAGACTTCACCATCCCTCTACCAACTCTGCTTCACTCATCCAGCCTGCAGTCCCCACAGCCTTCACCATCCCTCTACTAACTCTGCACCTTCACTCATCCAGCCTGCAGTCCCCACAGCTTCACCATCCCTCTACCAACTCTGCACCTTCACTCATCCAGCCTGCAGTCCCCACAGCCTTCACCATCCCTCTACCAACTCTGCACCTTCACTCATCCAGCCTGCAGACCCCACAGCTTCACAATCCCTCTACCAACTCTGCACCTTCACTCATCCAGCCTGCAGTCCCAACAGCCTTCACCATCCCTCTACCAACTCTGCACCTTCACTCATCCAGCCTGCAGTCCCCACAGCTTCACCATCCCTCTACCAACTCTGCACCTTCACTCATCCAGCCTGCAGTCCCCACAGCCTTCACCATCCCTCTACCAACTCTGCACCTTCACTCATCCAGCCTGCAGTCCCCACAGCCTTCACCATCCCTCTACCAACTCTGCTTCACTCATCCAGCCTGCAGTCCCCACAGCCTTCACCATCCCTCTACCAACTCTGCACCTTCACTCATCCAGCCTGCAGTCCCCACAGCTTCACCATCCCTCTACCAGCTCTGCACCTTCACTCATCCAGCCTGCAGTCCCCACAGCCTTCACCATCCCTCTACCAACTCTGCACCTTCACTCATCCAGCCTGCAGTCCCCACAGCCTTCACCATCCCTCTACCAACTCTGCACCTTCACTCATCCAGCCTGCAGTCCCCACAGACTTCACCATCCCTCTACCAACTCTGCACCGTCACTCATCCAGCCTGCAGTCCCCACAGCTTCACCATCCCTCTACCAACTCTGCACCTTCACTCATCCAGCCTGCAGTCTCCACAGCTTCACCATCCCTCTACCAACTCTGCACCTTCACTCATCCAGCCTGCAGTCCCCACAGCTTCACCATCCCTCTACCAACTCTGCACCTTCACTCATCCAGCCTGCAGTCCCCACAGCTTCACCATCCCTCTACCAACTCTGCTTCACTCATCCAGCCTGCAGTCCCCACAGCCTTCACCATCCCTCTACCAACTCTGCACCGTCACTCATCCAGCCTGCAGTCTCCACAGCTTCACCATCCCTCTACCAACTCTGCACCTTCACTCATCCAGCCGGCAGTCCCCACAGCCTTCACCATCCCTCTACCAACTCTGCACCTTCACTCATCCAGCCTGCAGTCCCCACAGCTTCACCATCCCTCTACCAACTCTGCACCTTCACTCATCCAGCCTGCAGTCTCCACAGCCTTCACCATCCCTCTACCAACTCTGCTTCACTCATCCAGCCTGCAGTCCCCACAGCCTTCACCATCCCTCTACCAACTCTGCTTCACTCATCCAGCCTGCAGTCCCCACAGCCTTCACCATCCCTCTACCAACTCTGCACCTTCACTCATCCAGCCTGCAGTCCCCACAGCTTCACCATCCCTCTACCAACTCTGCACCTTCACTCATCCAGCCTGCAGTCCCCACAGCCTTCACCATCCCTCTACCAACTCTGCTTCACTCATCCAGCCTGCAGTCCCCACAGCCTTCACCATCCCTCTACCAACTCTGCACCTTCACTCATCCAGCCTGCAGTCCCCACAGCCTTCACCATCCCTCTACCAACTCTGCACCTTCACTCATCCAGCCTGCAGTCCCCACAGCCTTCACCATCCCTCTACCAACTCTGCTTCACTCATCCAGACTGCAGTCTCCACAGCCTTCACCATCCCTCTACCAACTCTGCACCTTCACTCATCCAACCTGCAGTCTCCACAGCCTTCACCATCCCTCTACCAACTCTGCTTCACTCATCCAGCCTGCAGTCCCCACAGCCTTCACCATCCCTCTACCAACTCTGCACCTTCACTCATCCAGCCTGCAGTCCCCACAGCCTTCACCATCCCTCTACCAACTCTGCACCTTCACTCATCCAGCCTGCAGTCCCCACAGCCTTCACCATCCCTCTACCAACTCTGCACCTTCACTCATCCAGCCTGCAGTCCCCATAGCCTTCACCATCCCTCTACCAACTCTGCACCTTCACTCATCCAGCCTGCAGTCCCCACAGCCTTCACCATCCCTCTACCAACTCTGCACCGTCACTCATCCAGCCTGCAGTCCCCACAGCCTTCACCATCCCTCTACCAACTCTGCACCTTCACTCATCCAGCCTGCAGTCCCCACAGCCTTCACCATCCCTCTACCAACTCTGCTTCACTCATCCAGCCTGCAGTCCCCACAGCCTTCACCATCCCTCTACCAACTCTGCACCTTCACTCATCCAGCCTGCAGTCCTCACAGCTTCACCATCCCTCTACCAGCTCTGCACCTTCACTCATCCAGCCTGCAGTCCCCACAGCTTCACCATCCCTCTACCAACTCTGCACCTTCACTCATCCAGCCTGCAGTCCCCACAGCTTCACCATCCCTCTACCAACTCTGCTTCACTCATCCAGCCTGCAGTCCCCACAGCCTTCACCATCCCTCTACCAACTCTGCTTCACTCATCCAGCCTGCAGTCTCCACAGCCTTCACCATCCCTCTACCAACTCTGCACCGTCACTCATCCAGCCTGCAGTCTCCACAGCTTCACGATCCCTCTACCAACTCTGCACCTTCACTCATCCAGCCTGCAGTCCCCACAGCCTTCACCATCCCTCTACCAACTCTGCACCTTCACTCATCCAGCCTGCAGTCCCCACAGCTTCACCATCCCTCTACCAACTCTGCACCTTCACTCATCCAGCCTGCAGTCTCCACAGCCTTCACCATCCCTCTACCAACTCTGCTTCACTCATCCAGCCTGCAGTCCCCACAGCCTTCACCATCCCTCTACCAACTCTGCACCTTCACTCATCCAGCCTGCAGTCCCCACAGCTTCACCATCCCTCTACCAACTCTGCACCTTCACTCAACCAGCCTGCAGTCCCCACAGCTTCACCATCCCTCTACCAACTCTGCTTCACTCATCCAGCCTGCAGTCCCCACAGCATTCACCATCCCTCTACCAACTCTGCTCCTTCACTCATCCAGCCTGCAGTCCCCACAGCCTTCACCATCCCTCTACCAACTCTGCACCTTCACTCATCCAGCCTGCAGTCTCCACAGCCTTCACCATCCCTCTACCAACTCTGCTTCACTCATCCAGCCTGCAGTCCCCACAGCCTTCACCATCCCTCTACCAACTCTGCTTCACTCATCCAGCCTGCAGTCCCCACAGCCTTCACCATCCCTCTACCAACTCTGCACCTTCACTCATCCAGCCTGCAGTCCCCACAGCCTTCACCATCCCTCTACCAACTCTGCACCGTCACTCATCCAGCCTGCAGTCCCCACAGCTTCACCATCCCTCTACCAACTCTGCACCTTCACTCATCCAGCCTGCAGTCCCCACAGCCTTCACCATCCCTCTACCAACTCTGCACCTTCACTCATCCAGCCTGCAGTCCCCACAGCCTTCACCATCCCTCTACCAACTCTGCACCTTCACTCATCCAGCCTGCAGTCCCCACAGCCTTCACCATCCCTCTACCAACTCTGCACCTTCACTCATCCAGCCTGCAGTCCCCATAGCCTTCACCATCCCTCTACCAACTCTGCACCTTCACTCATCCAGCCTGCAGTCCCCACAGCCTTCACCATCCCTCTACCAACTCTGCACAGTCACTCATCCAGCCTGCAGTCCCCACAGCCTTCACCATCCCTCTACCAACTCTGCACCTTCACTCATCCAGCCTGCAGTCCCCACAGCCTTCACCATCCCTCTACCAACTCTGCTTCACTCATCCAGCCTGCAGTCCCCACAGCCTTCACCATCCCTCTACCAACTCTGCACCTTCACTCATCCAGCCTGCAGTCCTCACAGCTTCACCATCCCTCTACCAGCTCTGCACCTTCACTCATCCAGCCTGCAGTCCCCACAGCTTCACCATCCCTCTACCAACTCTGCACCTTCACTCATCCAGCCTGCAGTCCCCACAGCTTCACCATCCCTCTACCAACTCTGCTTCACTCATCCAGCCTGCAGTCCCCACAGCCTTCACCATCCCTCTACCAACTCTGCTTCACTCATCCAGCCTGCAGTCTCCACAGCCTTCACCATCCCTCTACCAACTCTGCACCGTCACTCATCCAGCCTGCAGTCTCCACAGCTTCACTATCCCTCTACCAACTCTGCACCTTCACTCATCCAGCCTGCAGTCCCCACAGCCTTCACCATCCCTCTACCAACTCTGCACCTTCACTCATCCAGCCTGCAGTCCCCACAGCTTCACCATCCCTCTACCAACTCTGCACCTTCACTCATCCAGCCTGCAGTCTCCACAGCCTTCACCATCCCTCTACCAACTCTGCTTCACTCATCCAGCCTGCAGTCCCCACAGCCTTCACCATCCCTCTACCAACTCTGCACCTTCACTCATCCAGCCTGCAGTCCCCACAGCTTCACCATCCCTCTACCAACTCTGCACCTTCACTCATCCAGCCTGCAGTCCCCACAGCTTCACCATCCCTCTACCAACTCTGCTTCACTCATCCAGCCTGCAGTCCCCACAGCCTTCACCATCCCTCTACCAACTCTGCTCCTTCACTCATCCAGCCTGCAGTCCCCACAGCCTTCACCATCCCTCTACCAACTCTGCACCTTCACTCATCCAGCCTGCAGTCTCCACAGCCTTCACCATCCCTCTACCAACTCTGCTTCACTCATCCAGCCTGCAGTCCCCACAGCCTTCACCATCCCTCTACCAGCTCTGCTTCACTCATCCAGCCTGCAGTCCCCACAGCCTTCACCATCCCTCTACCAACTCTGCACCTTCACTCATCCAGCCTGCAGTCCCCACAGCCTTCACCATCCCTCTACCAACTCTGCACCGTCACTCATCCAGCCTGCAGTCCCCACAGCTTCACCATCCCTCTACCAACTCTGCACCTTCACTCATCCAGCCTGCAGTCCCCACAGCCTTCACCATCCCTCTACCAACTCTGCACCTTCACTCATCCAGCCTGCAGTCTCCACAGCCTTCACCATCCCTCTACCAACTCTGCTTCACTCAACCAGCCTGCAGTCCCCACAGCCTTCACCATCCCTCTACCAACTCTGCTTCACTCATCCAGCCTGCAGTCCCCACAGCCTTCACCATCCCTCTACCAACTCTGCACCTTCACTCATCCAGCCTGCAGTCCCCACAGCCTTCACCATCCCTCTACCAACTCTGCACCTTCACTCATCCAGCCTGCAGTCCCCACAGACTTCACCATCCCTCTACCAACTCTGCACCGTCACTCATCCAGCCTGCAGTCCCCACAGCTTCACCATCCCTCTACCAACTCTGCACCTTCACTCATCCAGCCTGCAGTCCCCACAGCCTTCACCATCCCTCTACCAACTCTGCTTCACTCATCCAGCCTGCAGTCCCCACAGCCTTCACCATCCCTCTACCAACTCTGCACCGTCACTCATCCAGCCTGCAGTCTCCACAGCCTTCACCATCCCTCTACCAACTCTGCACCTTCACTCATCCAGCCTGCAGTCCCCACAGCCTTCACCATCCCTCTACCAACTCTGCACCTTCACTCATCCAGCCTGCAGTCCCCACAGCCTTCACCATCCCTCTACCAACTCTGCTTCACTCATCCAGCCTGCAGTCCCCACAGCCTTCACCATCCCTCTACCAACTCTGCTTCACTCATCCAGCCTGCAGTCACCACAGCCTTCACCATCCCTCTACCAACTCTGCACCTTCACTCATCCAGCCTGCAGTCCCCACAGTCTTCACCATCCCTCTACCAACTCTGCTTCACTCATCCAGCCTGCAGTCTCCACAGCCTTCACCATCCCTCTACCAACTCTGCACCTTCACTCATCCAGCCTGCAGTCCCCACAGCTTCACCATCCCTCTACCAACTCTGCACCTTCACTCATCCAGCCTGCAGTCCCCACAGCCTTCACCATCCCTCTACCAACTCTGCTTCACTCATCCAGCCTGCAGTCCCCACAGCCTTCACCATCCCTCTACCAACTCTGCACCTTCACTCATCTAGCCTGCAGTCCCCACAGCCTTCACCATCCCTCTACCAACTCTGCTTCACTCATCCATCCTGAGGTCCCCACAGCCTTCACCATCCCTCTACCAACTCTGCACCTTCACTCATCCAGCCTGCAGTCCCCACAGCCTTCACCATCCCTCTACCAACTCTGCACCTTCACTCATCCAGCCTGCAGTCCCCACAGCTTCACCATCCCTCTACCAACTCTGCTTCACTCATCCAGCCTGCAGTCCCCACAGCCTTCACCATCCCTCTACCAACTCTGCTTCACTCATCCAGCCTGCAGTCCCCACAGCCTTCACCATCCCTCTACCAACTCTGCACCTTCACTCATCCAGCCTGCATCCCCACAGCTTCACCATCACTCTACCAACTCTGCACCTTCACTCATCCAGCCTGCAGTCCCCACAGCCTTCACCATCCCTCTACCAACTCTGCACCTTCACTCATCCAGCCTGCAGTCCCCACAGCTTCACCATCCCTCTACCAACTCTGCACCTTCACTCATCCAGCCTGCAGTTCCCACAGCCTTCACCATCCCTCTACCAACTCTGCACCTTCACTCATCCAGCCTGCAGTCCCCACAGCTTCACCATCCCTCTACCAACTCTGCACCTTCACTCATCCAGCCTGCAGTCCCCACAGCTTCACCATCCCTCTACCAACTCTGCACCTTCACTCATCCAGCCTGCAGTCTCCACAGCCTTCACCATCCCTCTACCAACTCTGCTTCACTCATCCAGCCTGCAGTCCCAACAGCCTTCACCATCCCTCTACCAACTCTGCACCTTCACTCATCCAGCCTGCAGTCTCCACAGCCTTCACCATCCCTCTACCAACTCTGCTTCACTCATCCAGCCTGCAGTCCCCACAGCCTTCACCATCCCTCTACCAACTCTGCACCTTCACTCATCCAGCCTGCAGTCCCCACAGCTTCACCATCCCTCTACCAACTCTGCTACACTCATCCAGCCTGCAGTCCCCACAGCCTTCACCATCCCTCTACCAACTCTGCACCTTCACTCATCCAGCCTGCAGTCCCCACAGCTTCACCATCCCTCTACCAACTCTGCACCTTCACTCATCCAGCCTGCAGTCCCCACAGCTTCACCATCCCTCTACCAACTCTGCACCTTCACTCATCCAGCCTGCAGTCTCCACAGCCTTCACCATCCCTCTACCAACTCTGCTTCACTCATCCAGCCTGCAGTCCCCACAGCCTTCACCATCCCTCTACCAACTCTGCACCTTCACTCATCCAGCCTGCAGTCCCCACAGCCTTCACCATCCCTCTACCAACTCTGCACCTTCACTCATCCAGCCTGCAGTCTCCACAGCCTTCACCATCCCTCTACCAACTCTGCACCTTCACTCATCCAGCCTGCAGTCCCCACAGCCTTCACCATCCCTCTACCAACTCTGCTCCTTCACTCATCCAGCCTGCAGTCCCCACAGCCTTCACTATCCCTCTACCAACTCTGCACCTTCACTCATCCAGCCTGCAGTCTCCACAGCCTTCACCATCCCTCTACCAACTCTGCTTCACTCATCCAGCCTGCAGTCCCCACAGCCTTCACCATCCCTCTACCAACTCTGCTTCACTCATCCAGCCTGCAGTCCCCACAGCCTTCACCATCCCTCTACCAACTCTGCACCTTCACTCATCCAGCCTGCAGTCCCCACAGCCTTCACCATCCCTCTGCCAACTCTGCACCGTCACTCATCCAGCCTGCAGTCCCCACAGCTTCACCATCCCTCTACCAACTCTGCACCTTCACTCATCCAGCCTGCAGTCCCCACAGCCTTCACCATCCCTCTACCAACTCTGCACCTTCACTCATCCAGCCTGCAGTCTCCACAGCCTTCACCATCCCTCTACCAACTCTGCTTCACTCATCCAGCCTGCAGTCCCCACAGCCTTCACCATCCCTCTACCAACTCTGCTTCACTCATCCAGCCTGCAGTCCCCACAGCCTTCACCATCCCTCTACCAACTCTGCACCTTCACTCATCCAGCCTGCAGTCCCCACAGCCTTCACCATCCCTCTACCAACTCTGCACCTTCACTCATCCAGCCTGCAGTCCCCACAGCCTTCACCATCCCTCTACCAACTCTGCACCGTCACTCATCCAGCCTGCAGTCCCCACAGCTTCACCATCCCTCTACCAACTCTGCACCTTCACTCATCCAGCCTGCAGTCCCCACAGCCTTCACCATCCCTCTACCAACTCTGCTTCACTCATCCAGCCTGCAGTCCCCACAGCCTTCACCATCCCTCTACCAACTCTGCACCGTCACTCATCCAGCCTGCAGTCTCCACAGCCTTCACCATCCCTCTACCAACTCTGCACCTTCACTCATCCAGCCTGCAGTCCCCACAGCCTTCACCATCCCTCTACCAACTCTGCACCTTCACTCATCCAGCCTGCAGTCCCCACAGCCTTCACCATCCCTCTGCCAACTCTGCTTCACTCATCCAGCCTGCAGTCCCCACAGCCTTCACCATCCCTCTACCAACTCTGCTTCACTCATCCAGCCTGCAGTCCCCACAGCCTTCACCATCCCTCTACCAACTCTGCACCTTCACTCATCCAGCCTGCAGTCCCCACAGTCTTCACCATCCCTCTACCAACTCTGCTTCACTCATCCAGCCTGCAGTCTCCACAGCCTTCACCATCCCTCTACCAACTCTGCACCTTCACTCATCCAGACTGCAGTCCCCACAGCTTCACCATCCCTCTACCAACTCTGCACCTTCACTCATCCAGCCTGCAGTCCCCACAGCCTTCACCATCCCTCTACCAACTCTGCTTCACTCATCCAGCCTGCAGTCCCCACAGCCTTCACCATCCCTCTACCAACTCTGCACCTTCACTCATCTAGCCTGCAGTCCCCACAGCCTTCACCATCCCTCTACCAACTCTGCTTCACTCATCCATCCTGAGGTCCCCACAGCCTTCACCATCCCTCTACCAACTCTGCACCTTCACTCATCCAGCCTGCAGTCCCCACAGCCTTCACCATCCCTCTACCAACTCTGCACCTTCACTCATCCAGCCTGCAGTCCCCACAGCTTCTCCATCCCTCTACCAACTCTGCTTCACTCATCCAGCCTGCAGTCCCCACAGCCTTCACCATCCCTCTACCAACTCTGCTTCACTCATCCAGCCTGCAGTCCCCACAGCCTTCACCATCCCTCTACCAACTCTGCACCTTCACTCATCCAGCCTGCAGTCCCCACAGCTTCACCATCCCTCTACCAACTCTGCACCTTCACTCATCCAGCCTGCAGTCCCCACAGCCTTCACCATCCCTCTACCAACTCTGCACCTTCACTCATCCAGCCTGCAGTCCCCACAGCTTCACCATCCCTCTACCAACTCTGCACCTTCACTCATCCAGCCTGCAGTTCCCACAGCCTTCACCATCCCTCTACCAACTCTGCACCTTCACTCATCCAGCCTGCAGTCCCCACAGCTTCACCATCCCTCTACCAACTCTGCACCTTCACTCATCCAGCCTGCAGTCCCCACAGCTTCACCATCCCTCTACCAACTCTGCACCTTCACTCATCCAGCCTGCAGTCTCCACAGCCTTCACCATCCCTCTACCAACTCTGCACCTTCACTCATCCAGCCTGCAGTCCCCACAGCCTTCACCATCCCTCTACCAACTCTGCACCTTCACTCATCCAGCCTGCAGTCCCCACAGCCTTCACCATCCCTCTACCAACTCTGCTTCACTCATCCAGCCTGCAGTCCCCACAGCTTCACCATCCCTCTACCAACTCTGCTTCACTCATCCAGCCTGCAGTCCCCACAGCCTTCACCATCCCTCTACCAACTCTGCTTCACTCATCCAGCCTGCAGTCCCCACAGCCTTCACCATCCCTCTACCAACTCTGCACCTTCACTCATCCAGCCTGCAGTCCCCACAGCTTCACCATCCCTCTACCAACTCTGCACCTTCACTCATCCAGCCTGCAGTCCCCACAGCTTCACCATCCCTCTACCAACTCTGCACCTTCACTCATCCAGCCTGCAGTCTCCACAGCCTTCACCATCCCTCTACCAACTCTGCTTCACTCATCCAGCCTGCAGTCCCCACAGCCTTCACCATCCCTCTACCAACTCTGCACCTTCACTCATCCAGCCTGCAGTCCCCACAGCCTTCACCATCCCTCTACCAACTCTGCACCTTCACTCATCCAGCCTGCAGTCTCCACAGCCTTCACCATCCCTCTACCAACTCTGCACCTTCACTCATCCAGCCTGCAGTCCCCACAGCCTTCACCATCCCTCTACCAACTCTGCACCTTCACTCATCCAGCCTGCATTCTCCACAGCCTTCACCATCCCTCTACCAACTCTGCACCTTCACTCATCCAGCCTGCAGTCCCCACAGCCTTCACCATCCCTCTACCAACTCTGCACCTTCACTCATCCAGCCTGCAGTCTCCACAGCCTTCACCATCCCTCTACCAACTCTGAACCTTCACTCATCCAGCCTGCAGTCTCCACAGCCTTCACCATCCCTCTACCAACTCTGCACCTTCACTCATCCAGCCTGCAGTCCCCACAGCTTCACCATCCCTCTACCAACTCTGCACCTTCACTCATCCAGCCTGCAGTCTCCACAGCCTTCACCATCCCTCTACCAACTCTGCTTCACTCATCCAGCCTGCAGTCCCAACAGCCTTCACCATCCCTCTACCAACTCTGCACCTTCACTCATCCAGCCTGCAGTCCCCACAGCCTTCACCATCCCTCTACCAACTCTGCACCTTCACTCATCCAGCCTGCATTCTCCACAGCCTTCACCATCCCTCTACCAACTCTGCACCTTCACTCATCCAGCCTGCAGTCCCCACAGCCTTCACCATCCCTCTACCAACTCTGCACCTTCACTCATCCAGCCTGCAGTCTCCACAGCCTTCACCATCCCTCTACCAACTCTGAACCTTCACTCATCCAGCCTGCAGTCTCCACAGCCTTCACCATCCCTCTACCAACTCTGCACCTTCACTCATCCAGCCTGCAGTCCCCACAGCTTCACCATCCCTCTACCAACTCTGCACCTTCACTCATCCAGCCTGCAGTCCCCACAGCTTCACCATCCCTCTACCAACTCTGCACCTTCACTCATCCAGCCTGCAGTCCCCACAGCTTCACCATCCCTCTACCAACTCTGCACCTTCACTCATCCAGCCTGCAGTCTCCACAGCCTTCACCATCCCTCTACCAACTCTGCTTCACTCATCCAGCCTGCAGTCCCAACAGCCTTCACCATCCCTCTACCAACTCTGCACCTTCACTCATCCAGCCTGCAGTCTCCACAGCCTTCACCATCCCTCTACCAACTCTGCTTCACTCATCCAGCCTGCAGTCTCCACAGCCTTCACCATCCTTCTACCAACTCTGCACCTTCACTCATCCAGCCTGCAGTCCCCACAGCCTTCACCATCCCTCTACCAACTCTGCTTCACTCATCCAGCCTGCAGTCTCCACAGCCTTCACCATCCCTCTACCAACTCTGCACCTTCAGAACTGAATGACTACCGCCCAGTGACACTGACTCCAAACACCAGGAAGTGCTTTCAACAGCTGATAATGGCACATATCGAGAACTCTGGACACTCACCGACGTACTTACCGACAGAACCATCTGTCATGCACCTGACCCTGACACATTTGGAAATCACGGACATTTATATCAGAATGCTGCTTCTGGGTTTCAGTTGTCATTCAACACTTTTGTCCCGCAGACCCTGGTGAACAAACTCCTTCTCTTCAGTCTAAGTACACCACCGTGCAACTGGGTGTTGGGCCTCCTAACCAACAGACTTCAGATAGGAAAAACGACCGCTCCTCCCTCCCCATCAACACATTCCCCGAGTCTGTTGCTGTACTCTCTGCTCACACACGACAGCACGGCCAAACACCCGAGTAATCACGTTGTCAAGTTCACTGAGCGGTGGGGCTCACCACCAGCAATGATGAGACAGCCAACAGAGAGGAGGAGGGAGAGCCCGAGGCCTGGTGACAGGAAAATAACCTCTTCCTCAACGTCAACAAGACAAAGGAGATGGTTACTGACTTCCGGGGAATTCGTATCACTCACGCACCTCTTTGCATCGCCAGCACAGCAGCGGGAACTGTGAGCAATTTCAAACTCCTGGGAGTCCACACCTCACACAACCTCCCCTGGTCCCAGAGCACATCCCACACAGTCAGGAGAGCTCACCAAAGCCTCTACTTTCTGAGGAGGCTGGAGAGAGCTGGATTATGCACGTCAATACTCCTGACCTTCCACAGATGGGCAGTTGGGAGCACCCTGACAAGGTGTATCACTGTATGGTATGGAAACCGCACTGCAGCGGACAGGAAGTCAAAACTGCCGAACACTTCATCAACTTCATCAGTAGAAGGGCCGAATGGCCTACTCCTGCACCTACTGTCTATTGTCTATAGTCTATTAACACCAACCTACCCGCCATCAAGATCATATACACAGAAAGGTGCTGGGAAAAAAGCCATGAAGGATCCCACACAGCCTGCTTATGGACTGTTTGTCCCACTCCCATCAGGGAAGAGGCTATGTAGCATCCACACCAGGACCACCAGACCCAAAATCAGTTACTTTCCCCAAGCAGTAAGGCTGATCAACACCTCCACCCACTAACCCACCCCTCCACTGCTTCATCATCTCCTGTCAGAGTCATCCCATGTACAAACGCACCTGTATCTGGCATCACTTTATGGGCATAAAATCAATCTGTGTACATGTCTTATGTATTTATTGTGTTTTTTTAAATTATTGCGTTCATTATCTCATTCTGTATTTTTTGTGCTGCACTGAGTGCTAAGTAACAATTATTTCATTCTCCTTTACACTTGTGTGCTGGAAATGACATTAAATGATCTTGAACTGTGAACAGAGTGGAGCGAGGAGCAGCGACTGGTCGATGACAAGTAAAGTGAGTCAAGGAGGGAGGAAAAGGGGTGGGTGGGGTCAGGTGGCGAGGGGAGGAGGAGGTAGAAACAGAGGCCGGAAGGTGATAAATGGGGACACAAGATGCTGCAGATACTGGACTCTGATAGATAATGAAGGTGATAACTGAGACCAGGTAAGGGAAGGGTGGTGGGCAGGTGGAAACGGTTCAATTCCCCCCATTGCTGTCATGGTCCCGACCGTTCATTTCCCTATCTTGCACCTAATTTCCATTGATTGTGCCACAGTTCTGACAGTTTATTTCCAAATTACTTCTAAGTCGCTTTGATGACAGCACACCTGGTTTCCATCTCGAGCTATAGTATAAGAACTGCGGAGTCACAACCACTAGTTGCCAGTTTGTTGGTCTTTCTCCTGTGAGATAACTACATTTCCCGGCCGCTTGGAACCGTTTGTTCTAAGTTTCAAGGTTTACCTATGAGACTCCGTCTCTCTGAATCAAGACTCTGTGTGTCAAGATCCCTCCTGTTTGGCATTTACATCCAAACTGAATCTCCATGCCTTCACTTGACTTTGCTTCCTTCACTCATTGTAACAACTGCCTGTAAGGAGTTTATACATTCTCCTTGAGACCGTGTGGGTTTCCACCAGGTGCTCCGGTTTCCTCCCACAGTCCAAAGATGTACTGGTTGGTAGGCTAATTGGCCCATGATCTGGCTAGGGCGGCAATCCCCCGGTTTGCTTCTCAGTGTATCTCAATAAATCAATAATATGTACTGGGTGACGGAGGACAGGGTGGACCCGTGTGGATCAGGCGGAGGGAGAAAGGAGCACAAGGAGCATGGGTTACCTGCGAGTGTGAGGTTGGAGTAGGTGAGGGGAGTAGGAAATCCAAAATGGCTGATGTCCCGTTGTCTACTGGCAAACAATTGAAGCAGTTTGAAACACCTCAGGGTTTATTTGTGCAGCAGCACCTCTCAAACCTTGGCCTTTACCTAACAGGTACATGGAAACCCCCCCCCCCCCCCTTCAGGCTCCCCTCTGGGCCACATACTGTGGTGATTAGGAAGGGTGTCACCGGTACCATGCCTGGCAGCTCTGTGGGAGCAGACTGCACTAGTCCGAGACAAGGGCAGTTGTGGGTGGGTGGGCAATAAATACTGGCCTTGATAGCAGTATCCATACCTATAAGATGAATTTTAAAAGATACCTTTTTGTTCCATGATCTGATTTATCACCCTGATCCCAAAGAGGGAACATCCCTGATGGACGTCCACCAATGGTCAGCAGAAGGGTTTGTGTCGGAGTTTTACACGATTGCTTATTCGCCTATTTAATGGAGAAGTTCACCTGTGTAAAATGGAGGCACTCCTTTGGGAGTGCTGGGAAAGTCTTCAAAACGTTGGGTCCAAATGAGGTCCAAGAGGGTTAACAGCAGGGAAAAGGTGAGTTCACCCGGTTTAGGTGAGGCTGTCTGACGGGAGTCCTGCTGTGTGGCCCTTCAAGAATGTCAGTGGCTGGGGTTGCTGTAGAGTTACCGGAACGGGAGAATGACACTCGGTGCACAACTTTGTTGAGTCCAATCTGCAGACCCTCCTTGATGAAATGAGCCTAAAGAAAAAGTCGATGCCCACGAGAGCAAAAGGTTTCACTCATGGCTTGAGGAGGAAGATAGCAACAGCTCAGTCCTGGATTACAGACCATTACTGTGAGAAGGCTCAATGATCGTTGAACGTAGAAGCTTTAGAGGAGATTTGCCAGGATGCAGCCTGGACTGGACTTACGAACGAGCGAGGGCTTTTCCCTTGGAGAGAAGGAGGTGTACAAGACGATAAGAGGCATAGATCGAGTGGAGAGCCTGAGACTTTCCCCAGGGTGGAAATGGCTAATATGAGGCGGCGTAATATTAAGTGATTGGAGACAGGTACAAGGGGGATGTCAGAGGTAAGTTTTTTACAGAGTGATGGGCACATGGACCATCCTGTCAGGGGTGGTGGTAGAGCCAGACACATTAGATACATTTTAGAGACTCCAAGATAGGCACATGGATGGTAGAAAATTCAAGGCCTATGTGGAAGGGAATGGTTAGATTGATCTTTGAGTAAGTTAAAATGATAGTACTTACAATATTGTGGTCTGAAAGTCCTGTACTGTTCTATAATATTCTATGCTGTATGTAAAATTTGTCACTTGCTCATACTAACATTGTACAGGAAAGGGTTGCCAGGGTGAGTGGAGTGTTTAGCACTGAACGGAGTCACGACTAGGAACCAGGGTTGGCACAGAGGTACTACTGTAGGGGTCGTGCTTTTGAGCCAGAAGGCTGTGGGTTTCACTTTGTTAGTACAGTATGCAATGGAATGTTACGCATTCCTAGCTGTGTGGAGGAGCAGAGGGATACTGGTGTGTAGGTTGATAGATATCTCAAAGTTTCCCTGCAAGTTCATCGGCTGATTAAGAAGGCACCTCAAGGTGTTGGCTTTCAGTAACTGGGGGGTTTAAGCTCAAGACGCACGAGGTGATGTTGCAGCTCTATAAAATTCTGGTTAGACCTGCTCCATTCTGGTTGCCTCATTAAAGGAAGTACTTGGAGAGACGCTGCCTGGATTGGAGAGTGTGTCTTATGAGGATAGGCTGAGTGAGATAGGGATTTTCTCTTTGGATCAAAGGAGGATGAGAAGCAATTTGAAAGAGGCGTATAAGATTATGAGAGGCGAAAGCAGAATCATGTACATGGAATCAACATCCACCCTTCCAAGCTTCCAGAGGCGCAGGGCCGGGCGGGTTGAGAGGTCCATGGACAATGGGCTCGAGGCAGGACACGTGGAAGGTAGGAGTGATCCTGAGGGGCTGTGGCAGCCGGAGACGGTAAGTGAATGGGTTGATGCAATGGGTGATCTTGAAGGGAGCAATGAGCCGGGGTGAGAGTTTGCGAGCGTCGGTGTGCAGGGGCAGATCTCGGGTGGATAGTCAAACACGGTCCCTAGGCCAAAGTAGTCTGTCTTAGCGCCAGTGGCAGTTGGCATGGCATCAGTAGGTGCGGTCAGCAACTAGGATGGCCCTCTGTGCCCTCCTCCAAGCATTCCAGCAGTGGCCAACCAAAGCCCTAGCAGGTGGGGCCTCCATCTTGGGCTTCTCCAAGGGTGACATCGCCGTGCCAAAGGAGGTGCGTAGCTCACCCCAGAACAGACTCTTGTTTGACGTGGAAGTGTCAGAGACAACAAAGCATTTGCAGAAACTTCTCCACCTTGCTGATTGTCTCTTTCTGACTGACCATTGGTCTATGGATGATAGCCGGAGGACAAACTGACTGGGGGGCGGAGGAGGGAGCAGGAGGCTCAGCAGAAGTCTGACACAGTGTCCTGAGGGAAGCCATGGAGGTGAACTCGGTTTTAGAAAATCAGGTCCACTATCTTAGTGGCTGACAGAGGCCAATGAAACAGGCTTCCTTGGAGAACCGTCTCACCACTGTCAGGATCACCATGGACAGTGTCAAACCCATGGTGTTGTGGGTCCAGGGAGGGACTGGCACAGAGAGGAATGCTGGTTGGAGGAATTGGACAGTGAACTGAGGGCATGCAGTGGCAAACACCTGTGATCATGGTGGGCTACTAGAACTAGCGTTGCAGAAGTTCAGAGCCTGTTGTTCACTTGGACGGCCAGAGAGGGGTGAGGAGTGGACCCACGGGAGTCTGTCTGAGAGCTGCCAGCACATACACGTGGTTGTCAGGTGTGTAGGCCAGGGCAGGCTCGTGTTGTAGGGCCTTGTGGATCTGGTTCTCAAGGCCTCAGACGACCGGGGCGTGGATCTGGGAGGGTGGGATGATGGCCCGCGGAACAGTCTCCTTTCCAGATGGGTTGAAGCGTCGTGACAGGGCGTCCACCTTTGTGTTCTTGGAACCGGGTTGATAGGAGATGGTGAAGTTGAATCGCTCGAAGAAGAGGGCCCAGCGAGCTAGATGTGGATTGATTTAGTGGGTTTGTTATATGGATATGAGGTTCTGGTGGTCAGTCCAGATCAGGAAGGGCTTGGTGTTTCCCATCAGCCAGTGTGTCTCCATTCCTCCAAAAGTGAGGCAGAGGCTCCCGGTCTCCTGCGCCATAATGGCAGTGTGTAGGGTGGAACCTGTGCAAGAAGGAGGCACAAGGGATGTCTTTTCACCCAGTCCTCACTGGGATGGGATGCCCCTGGAGGCGTTCAGATGGCAGACCACGGGAGCGGAGGCCAAGTGTCTCTTGAGCTCCTCGAGAGAGTAGTCTGAGGCAGTGGAGTAGGTTATCCGTGAGGTGACTTGGTGAGGGAGGGGAGAGCAGCAGTGTTTGACTGTAGTTCCTGAAACGGCTTTAGAAGTTGGAGAAGCCCAGGAAGTGCAGTAGCCGTTCGAGGACATTCAATGATAGTGCACGCATTCTCCGGGTCCATGGTTGTGCCCCAGGATGAAAGAGTGTCACCCAGGTGTGGAACTGGCATTTTCCCACATGCAGCTGGATTTAGAGGAGACGCCGAAGGACTGAACGAATGCGACGGACATGGTCTTGGGGGTCCTTGGGAATGTCGCCGAGGTAGACCAATATATTCCGATGTGGCGTGTCTTGGAGGAGCTCCTTAGTGAAGGCTTGGAAAACGGGTGGACTGATGGGAAATCCGAAAGGCATCGACAATATTCATAACGGCCTGTGGGTGTGGTCGTCTCCGCCGTCTTCTGCTCACCCTCCTGCCACATGAGGATCAGGTTGTACGCAATCCGTAGATCTGGTTTGGTGAAGATCTGGATCCCGCGGTGTGTTTCGAAAGCGCTAAACTTCGCGACGAGAGAGTTGTGGCCCTTAATGGTGATTCTGCTGAGTTCATGGTGGCCAATGGATCCCGATCTTTCCTTTGGACAAAGTCGTGGCTTGGATCTCAGGGGGACAGAGGGACAGCAGATGGCCTCAAGAACGGGTGGTGACCAGGAGGAGGTGGAACGCACAGTCGTATGGGTCCTGGCCTCCCTCTTACCGAAGGCTCTGGCGAAGTCATGACACCCCTGTGGGAGGTGTGTCAGCTCAAGGGTTCCCTCTGTTGCCATGGATTTTTACGGGTGAATTTAGCTGAGGGTGCCAGTGTACCAGATGAGCAGGCAAAGTGAGGATTGTGACTGGCTGTGTGCACACCCTGACCGTCCCAGACCTCGAGGGGCATCTGTCTGCGGGCATGCTGTTGAAGGGGTGAGAGATAAGTTCAGCATACAGTATGAGTGGCAGACACGGTTTCCGTTCCAGGAGGTTAGCTGGTAGGTTGTCTGAGCTGGAGCCTCCTGTGCGTGTAGAGTCGGCACAGTGTGGAGCAGGACAGAGAGAGTGAGATGGGCTGTGGTGCTGAAGCAATGGGCCAGATAGGAGGCACCTCATCTCCAGCCGGAGCCTCCTGTGCGTGTAGAGTCGGCAGAGTGTGGAGCAGGACAGAGAGAGTGAGATGGGCTGTGGTGCTGAAGCAATGGGCCAGGGGAGGCACCTCATCTCCAGCTGGAAGCTCCGGTTGCCAGACGCAGTGGGCATTTGGAGATGCTGGTGAGGAGGGTCCTGCAGCCAGAAATGGTTCTGAGAATAGAACTGATGGTCTGGGGGGGGGGCACATTCCATAAGACACTCTCTATGGTGCATCTGTAGAAATTTGCTAGTCTTTGGCAACATCCGAAATCCTCTCAAACTCCCAAGTGAAGTATAATCGCTGGCGTGCCTTCTTCCTAAGTTGGGCCCAGGATAGATCTTCAGAGATGCCGACACCCAGACGTTTGAAGCTGCTTACTCTTTCCACTGAAGACACCTCAACGAGGACTGGTGTGTGTTACCTCAACTTCTCATTCCTAAAGTCCACAATTATAGAGGTAACGCAGCGGTGCCCCCAGTGTGCAGTTGAAGGGTAAAATTTAGAGCCTTAGAGTTGAGCATTAGAGTGTTGAGGTGGAGATGTGTCTCTACCAAAGGAGGTGTGAGGTGCTCCTTCCCTCCGCTAACCTGCAGGTCACCCTTGGACAAGGTGTAGCACCTGCTTAGCCCCCGATCAGGGTTACATGAGGCCATGGGAGTAGGTCGCGATGGTCATGTGAGCAGCCGGTGCAGATCACTAGTCCTGGGTATGTGACCTCTGACACCAGGCAGACAATCTCTGAAGAGTATTGATAATGGCTGGGGTCACCTGTCTCGTAAAAGCACTGCCCAGAAAGAAGGCAATGGCAAACCACTTCTGTAGAAAAATTTGCAAATAATAATCATGGTCATGGAAAGACTGGGAATCCAGTCAAGAAAGAAAAACTTCATAGTTCAAGTTTAATTGTCATTCAGCTGTACATGAATACCCATGAATGCAGACAAGCAAAACTGCATTACTCTGGGGCAGGGGTACAACACACAAAAAGGCACACATAGACCTGCAGTGTACGATAGCAAGAACAGATAAAATATTAGTAAAATACAGTCACACAAAAAGGCACACATAGACCCTGATCCACGAATGTTGCAGAAGTCCGCAGTCGAACACAGTATGGTTTGTCTTCTGCCGAGCGAACACGCGGGGGCAGCACTGAGTGGGATGGCGGGGCACGCTGACTCCGACGCCTCTCTCCCGGGCAGCTGTAAACAGGCGAAACTGCAGCTTGGGGCCGAGTCTTCAGCACCACCGCGGTAGCAGTGAGTTTATGTGCCAACCCACTAAGTTTTGGTTTGGGGTGCAGACCAGCAAGAAAGGAAGTGGGCCGGAGTATGAACTGCGTAAGAAGTGTTGGGTCACCAACAGAGGAGGGGAGAGGGAGGGAGGGGTGAGCAGAACCAAGTGCTGGAGGAACTCAGTGGTTCGAGCAACATTTGTGTAGGGTGGTTGTGGCGGTGGTGTGGGGGTGGGCAATGTCGAAGAAACTGTGGAAGTTTCAGGTCAGGACATTGAGAGTGGAGGGGGAAGATGGCTTTATAAGAAACAGTGGGGTGAGGTGAGATGGGGGTGACATTGATAGGCAAACTGAGGTGGGGTGAGGGATCATGGGCCGATAAAGACTGATGGAAGATAGAGGCAGGTGGGTGATAAATGGAGACAGATAAGCAAAAATCGAATGGGATGAAGGATGGAGAGAGAAAAGGAACGAAACTGGGAGGTCTGAAAGTGTTTCAGAAGGAGAGAAAGAGAAGAGAACACAGAGGGTAAGGGTTTCCTGAAATTGGAAAATGTAATGTTAAGTGTCATTGAGTTGTAGACTATCCAGAGGAATATGGTGTTAATTTGTGTTAGTCCTCAGCCTGGCAGTGAAGATGGTTGAGGACAGACAGGTCAGTGTGGGATTGGGAAGGATTGCCATTACAGGTGCTCCCTAAATCAATGCGGATGCCACATTGGGAGGACTGACTGCAGGAAATGAGGTTAGGACAGGTGCATGGAATTGCCTCACATGGAAGGGCAAATTACGCCTCCAGATGGTGGTAGGGGAGGAGACGTAAGACAAATGCTATACATCCTGGGGTCAGGATGGGTGGGTGGGGTGAAGTCTGGAGGGAACGGTTCCTACAGAAGGCAGTGACGAGTGAGAAGAGGTGGCCGGTGGAAACGACGAAGGATGAGGAGGCCAGTCAGGTGAAAGATGAGGAGTAGGGAAACTCTGACTCTGCTCCATCTGGAGGAAATGTGAGAGAGAGCCCCATCAACAGTAGAAAGAAGACCCATTTTGTGAAAACGAATGACTTCATTCACGGGCAGATGTGGGAGAGGTGGGCAAAATGGTTGGCATCCTTAAAAGTGATAGTGTGGGAGTAAGTGTAGCCTAGGTAAAGTAAATTTATTATCAAAGTACATACATTAAATATCACAGCATACAATCCTAAATAAACCTATAAAATAATAGGTTTGTAGGAAGGACATGAATCAGAAGAAAAGCTGTGCAGGGTGAGAGCCAAGTTCGGCAGAGGAGAGGAACTGGTTGAATCTTTGTTGCAGCAAGAAGTGGAGGGGTTCAAATCTTCCCTGTTGCGGGACGGAGGTGTATAAAGACTGGCATCCGTTGTGGATGTAAGGGGGAATGGTGGAGGTCATGCGAGGTGTCTCGGATGCAGTTCAGAACGGATTGGACAGGAAGGAGACAATGTGAGTTCAGTGGGTCAACGAGATGGGAAGAGCTGATCAGCCAGACCAGAGTTAACAGGGAGAAGGAGGAGGAGGAATGGAATAGAATGGAATTTAAAAGAGACGCACAGAAGTATTCAGTCCAGGCTGTGAAGTGATCAGCTTACATCTGGAGTAGGAGCCAATGTTCAAACCCCCCACCCACCCACAACGGAAGGAAGTGAGGCATCTAATGCACATTTGCTTGGAAATATGAGGTGACCTCTTCACATCTGGAGTTAGTGGTTGACATGGTGGTCACAGTTAAAACAACCATCGCAGAAAAGCCATCGTATTCTGTATCAACTGTAACCTGGAGGTCGCCAGAAACAAGGTTGGTAATGGTTAGTTTTTCCCAGGATGTTAATAAGATTTAAGTGGGTGTTTGGGAACAATCAAAACAGTGAATCACCAGAACCGATTGATCTGATTCTGAGTCAGGAATTGTTTTGGCAACTAAGCCTGTGAAATAATCTAGACTCTAGAACCAGCCAGAAACAAGATAAATCTGAATCAGGTTTATTGTCGCAGACATTAGTTGCTGTTTTGTGGCAGGTGAACAATAATACTCCAATATAACAAGATCCCAGATTCACTGGGCATCGACCACGAATTGGAATACTGCTTATCTAAGGCCATGGTCTCGGAGGATGAATGAACTGGAAACGACGACAGTGGGCAGGTGCTCGCTGTGAGACAAGAAGCAATGGGCTGGATCTGAAACGGGTTATCATCTTGGGGTCCACGGACCCCTCGGTTAATGGTAGGGGTCCATGGCATAAAATAGGTTGGGGACCCCTGCTCTAAAATATACCCATTGGCACTGAAGTCCTAAGTGGGACTCATGATAATATCAGGTGACTAGTTTAAGACTGAAAGGAGGCCTAACTTATGTGGACAGTGAAGTTCTCGTCTGAGATCAATTCCATGTCCCCCTGCATCTGACAGGCTCAGAATCAATAACCAGGACGCTAAACAATTGATGAAATCGAAAACAGAGTTACACTGTAGCAAGCAAGCAGTAGTCCACCTGAAAGGGGATAAAGGTACTGAATTGGGTTGGGCCTGGACTGCACCATCAATGTGGTGCTGTCTCATTGAAGAACAAAATAAGGTTCCAAAACCTTTTTTATGCCATGGACCAATAAAATTAAGCAAGGGGTCGGTGGACCCCAGGTTGGGAACCCCTGTCCTAGGATTTAACTCTTTACTGAACTCAGGAACAGTGCAGGAAGCTAGGATGGTGGAGAGGCCTGAGGAACACTGAGCATGGGACCCAGGGGAAGTCTGACTTCCTGTGTCTTGATGGACAGAATACTTCACAAACTGAGAGTGCTTGCACGCTGCCTTTGTAATTAATAGCTTGAATTAATGTAGGTATACTTCCCCATTATCGTTAAAGAGTTATACCTTGTCGTGATGGGCCATTTACATCTGAAGTTGAGGAAAAAGTGTCTGAGTTATCCATTCCATCACAAGGATTGTCTCTGTTACGAGCTATAAAGCAGTTCAGTCACAATCCTGTTTCAAGTCATCCATGCTAAAACTCCTTCCACCTGTGCACAGGCTACAGGAAGTTGTAAAATCAGTCAGCTCCATCTTGGGTACTATCCTCCATAGTATCCAAGACATCTTCAAGAAGTGGTGCCTGAGAAAGGCAGCGTCCATTATTAAGAACCCCCACCACCCAGGACACGCTCTCTTCTCATTGTTACCGTCAGGTAGGAGGTACAGAAGCCTAAAGGCACACTCTCAGCGATTCAGGAACAGCTTCTTCCCCTCTGCCATCTGATTCCTAAGAGGACACTGAACCCATGAACACTATCTCAATGCTTTATCATTTCTGTTGTTGTACTATTTTTAATTAACTATTTTATATATATATATATAAAACCTGATTCTGATTCTGATCTGTACTTCCACAGCTCCACTCCCCACATCCAAACTCTGACTTATTTCAAACATCCCTCCGTAGTTTGTAGCAGCCTTTCACCGTAGCCCCTCCTGTGCGCTACCCATGTGATTTTCTGCAATAAAGAGTAGGCCATGTCCAATGAACCCAATTGAAATAATTGAACTAGGCATAACCGAATTACTGAAGAAAATCAGTGGGTTACTGCATGTGACTTCCAGAACATATTTACCAAGATTACTCACAAAGGCCAACTGTAGTTAAAATGTATGAAACTGAACGCGAATTATAGATTTCTTCTGGAGCCGGGTGAGGCAACTGAAGAGAATAATCACTGGAATTGGAGGTGCTATTGTGCAGGGATATACACTTCACTGATGATTATATTTAGTAATGACTTCAAAACTCAGACAGTCATCACCGTCCTAGCTGTCTAGATATGCAAGCCAGGGCAGTACAATGCGGAGATTGAGCTGGTGCCCGTGTAGCAAGCTACCCCTCTCCAGGCATCTGACGAACCCAAAGGAACGGCAGAGACTGACATAGTCTGGCACCAGGAGTGTCGCAGGAGTTGCCAGTCAGTGTTGAACTCAATGTGGGACTGCCTTAGGGACGAGAGCTCCGGATTTTCCCTCAGGTTTACTCCAGAAGCCTTCCCATGTGTGGGTGTAGCCATAAGGCAGTGGAGGTTTGAGATCAGAGTTTTCCTTCTCCTGGTTGAGTTGCCAACCATGGCTGATGAGCCCCATCTGCTCAAAGCGACTGGTTTTAAGGCACCAGTAACCCGCCTTTGCCCCTTCTCCCATCAATAGAAACGCTTCTGCCTGGCTTAATAGCTAAGCCTCAGGTGAAGGCCAGGGCCAGGAGCTCGACTTGGTTGTCAGAGTCTATTTGAGGCACACACCATTGGGAGCATTTAATAGATAGTGGAAGCTTGTCCCCATTACCACCCCCCCGGTTAAAATGACCTTAAGCAACCAGTTAAAAACTACTACTATATACAAGTCTGCCTGTAACAAACTTGGTAACATTGTAGGCAGTGCAAACGGAGGAGATGGAAAGGGAAAATTGTATATGCACTATGTGTACATGTGGAGCATAAAACCAGGCAATTTCAAATGCTATAAGGTCTGGTCACAACTTTGCCAAAAACTTTTTCCTTGCCCACTGCTTTCAGCATCATTTGAATGAAACTTTTGGCAACTAGCAGGTCTAATGTCATTAAGCAATAAACTTCCACAGACCAGAAACAATTAAATATTTTAATTGACGTTTTAAGCATTATACAGAACATGCATGCGATAATGTCAGAAGTAAAATATCATCAATAAGCTCAGAAATGTTGTAATATCGTTTTGGGTATTAATTCATGTAAGGACATTATAATCCATGCCGATAAAATTATCAGCTTGTGGCCACACATTTTTCTTGGCAATAATCACGGCATTAACAGTTACTTAGTACTACTGCAAACAAATGATAGATTTTCAAGATTGTTTATGGTAAATATTTCTGAAACTGTAAATTCCCTTGACAAATATCAGAAGTTAGCATCGGTTCAAATGATTTTAGTGGAGAAAAAGTGCAAGCAGCAAGGCCTGATGGGTCGTAAATCACTGACAGCAGCTTTGAAATCTCCATGTTAAGATTTCATTGACTGTTTCTGTCAGTACCACAAAATGATACTTGAGAATACACTTGGGTTTGTTATCATTACCACCCCAAAATCTAGGCCAATCGTTTCTTTTACAGCTGTGAAGGCAAGTCAGCCTTGGATGGTGACTTGGTGTGCAATGCCCTCGAAGCCAGACTATGTGGAGCAACAGAAGAACCTGAGTTTGCTGGCTCTGCTTTCCTGCTTTTAGATTCCTTTATTCCCTTTGGACGGCCGTAGCTGGTTTTGGCAATGTTGCTGTGCACAAGGTGAGACAAAGGGTGCAAAGTTTGAAAATAGTTCCAAATTTAGCCTCAGTGAGAACTGGGAGCCATCAACAACAGAAAACTGATGAATATTAAGCCCCTGATTCGGTATGAAGGTTCTGAACTGTTGGCAATTTCTGAACACTTGCTTTGATCAAAGACATTTGAAGTTGAAATTTAATCCAAAGTTGAATTAAGGCTATTTTAGAAGTTTCCTCTTGCCTGCTAGACCAGACGTGCTCAGACTGCGGTTCTCTCTGTATATCCAGTGCATCTGAATTTGCAGCAGAGAGAACCGTAGGCGGTCAGTACTAGTGTATGCAGTTTCCTCTGTGGACCGAGCATGAATTTTCTGCTCTTGTGCGGAGTTAAACTGAGGAAAGAGTGAGGTGTTTGAAGATAAAGTGAAATTAACTCGAGGTGCCACATGAGCCTGGAGAAGATAAACTGATTTATTACAGTACGTCAGTTACAACGTTGCCTACAGTTTAAAAGCCTAATTGCATCTAAAGAAAACTGCTTCGTGAAGCATTGAAAAACACATGCATTTTACATCTTCTTCAGTACGTATCTTGTGGCCTCAGGACTTGTGATAGTAACAAGTGCTGCAGTGACAGTCTGTGTGATTTTCAACCTTCAGATTTCCCATTAAAGTCACCTAAAAATATCAGAGGAATGAAAGAGTGTCACGACGATGTCCAATACAGGTACAATTTGTCTTGGACCCCAGGGGATGGGGGTAAATGCACATTCATCAGTCAGCTGTTCAGCCTCCTGCATTCTCTCCTCCCCCACCCCCAGAATCATTTCCCTCCCTCATTCAGACAATCCTTGGCGACCAGCATTTCAATGGAAGTTTTTAAACATAAGCTTTTAGCAGTTGAAACAGCAGACAACATCAGTTCCAGGGTCATTTCAATCCGCCCACGTACATTCTCAGAAGAGCAGGCAGTCGGGCCAGCTCTACCCTCCGACACATTGAGTACACATTCACTGAAGAAACCTGCGTCTCCCCCTCCCCCCACCCCGCCATCCTGTTTGCGGTAGACCGTGAGCCTCAATTACCCTCTAAAGACTCGCTGAGCCACGAGTGGCTCTGAAACGAGGCACCGTGCAGAGTCACGGAAGAATGATGTCCTGCAGGTGGAAATGCCCTGCATTAGGCTGTTTACTCACTGAGTTACCCACAGCCAGCCCCAAATGGGTGCGCCAATGTCCATAGAGTCATGGGGAATGAAGCCATTTGGCTCACCATGTCAGGTAAGTCCCTTGAGTCAGGACTCTGTAATGTGATGTGCCTTTTAACCTCTACTACAGATCTAACCTCACTATCACCTTGTGAATGAAAACATGTTTCTTTATATTCTGTGAAATCTCTAGCATTGACTTTAAATCGATGACCCTCTGACTACCAGAATTAGAACTTTCCTAGTTACACCATCTAGATCCTTTCATTAGATAAGGCACCTCAGTAAAGTCTCCCCTCAGACTCCTCCTTCCAGAATGTACAGTAGCAGCCAATCCACTCTTTTCCTAACGACCAAAATTTGCCAGCCCCAGCAACAGTCTCCTCTGCACTCTGTCCTGTACAGCCGCACTGTGGGGTCCATAACTGCACACTCTCAAGCCGTGGTCTAATTATTATCGGAACATAAAACATTACAGGCCCTTCAGCCCATGATGTGCCAACCCTTTAACCTACTGTAAGATCAATCTAATCTTTCCCTCACTCACAGTCCTCCATTTTTCTATCTTCCATTGCCCAATATATCTGCCCCTACCACCACCCTGGCAGGGCATTCCACACACCCACCTCTCTCTGTGTACAGTGACTGTGCCAGTCTGGGATGGGGAGGGAGGTGTGATATAAGGAGCAGGTTGCCTCAAATTTCCTTTGGTGGGGGAGTGCAGGACCGGAGGGCACAACCTCAAAACAGAGGGATGTCCCTTTAGAACAGAGATGGGAGGAATTTCTTTAGCCTTAGGGTGGTGAATCTGTGGAATTTGTTTTGGAGGCCAGCTGACTGGGTGCACTTGAAGAGCAGGTTGATGGATTCTTCATCATTGAAGTTATGATGAGAAGGCAGGAGGATGGGGTTGAGAAGGAAATGGATCAGCCATGATGAAATGGAGGACCAGAATCAATGGGCCCAATGGCCTAATTTGTTCCTATGTCTTATGGTCTAAGTAAAGAGACAAGGAGGGGCTTTGATGTATGCTCAAAACTTACCTGACCAGCGTGTCTCCAATTCAGTGAAGAAGAAAACTTTGTTGTAATTGGTTCTGGAGACTGAGGCAAGCAAGGCAAGAACTGATCTTATAATCCTAACGAGGCCTCCGTTGGTCAGGGACGACCATGGATGTTGCTTCCTAACTGTCTGGAACACAAGCCAAGGCAGTACAAAATGTAGCAAGCTCCCTCCCTCCCTCCACGCCCAAAGGAACAGCAGAAACCGATCCAGTTTTGGCACCAGTAGTGGCCATGCAGCATTGAACTCAACGCAGGACTGCCTTAGCGACTCCAGCTCTGAATTCTTCCCTCAGGGTTTACTCCCGAAGCCTTCCCTGTGAGTGGATATAGCACGAGGAGCTGAGGTTTAAGATCAGAGTTTCCCTTCTCCTAGATGAGTTGCCAAACACAGCTGCCTAAAGTGAATGGTTTTAAGGCGTCAGTAACCTACCTTTGCCCCTTCTCCTGACAGTAGAAATGGTTCTGCCAGGCTTAGTAGCTAAGCGACATGTGAAGGCCAAGGCCAGGAGCTGGACTTGTTTGTCAGAGGCTATTTGAAGATCACACCATTGGGAGCATTTAATAGGTAGTGGGAGCTTGTCCCCATTACCAGCCCTGGATATAACAACTTTAAGGAACTAATTAGAATACAGACTAGAATATGAAACGTAGATAAACACAGGATTTCCGATTTTAATGGGTTGCTTAAAATCTCTTCAAGGCTGGATGGATTCAAAGACTGTCAGGCAAAATGATGTGAATAATGGGCAGCCAAGAGAGAAAGGTATGGAATTACCAACTTATTCTGACAAAAGGCATAAAGAGTAAACGTGAGTAGGAAGAAGGAATGGAAAATAGATACAGGCAAGATTATAGAAAGATCAAAAGGTAACTGAAAAGGAGGGTAAAAAGGCATGCGGGCCAGTAGTTAATTGGCAGCTGAAAATCAGTGTAGGTAAATAGTAAGACTGGGGCGGTAGGGGGAGTTGGAATGGTGGATGTGAAAATGGGGAGATTAAAAGGGGATTATCACCGGATTAGTGTAAATATGTGGCTGATGGTCGTGTGCACCCAGTAGGCTATCAGCCTTTAGTTACGAAGGCAGAGCTGCTGCTTCAGTCTCAGGAAAGGAAGATGCAACTGAGAATTAGGAGCGTTAAAAACCAGTGATGAAGAGGTTTGAAACTTCACTTTAGACTGATAGAGGGCCTGGTCCAGGCCGGATGCAAACACGGTTGCTGAAAGTGGCCACTGAGCATATGTTCATGGTCTTCTGCTGCTGTAGCCCATCCACTTCAAGGTTTGATGTGTTGTGAATTCAAAGACACTCGTCTGCACACCACTGTTGTAAACGCGTGATTATTTGAGTTGCTGTTGTCTTCTTGTCAGTTTGAAGCAGTCTGGCCATTCTCCTCTGACCTCTCTCAACAACAAGGCATTTCGCCCACAGAACGGCTGCTCACTGGATGTATTGTCTTTCGTTTCCCACACCAGTCACACAGAAACTGTTGTGTGTGAAAATCCCAGGAGATCAGTAATTTCTGAGATACTCACACCAGCTATCACTCCACAGTCAGAGTTTTCATTCCAGGTCACCTTTCTTCCCCAGTTTGATGTTTGGTCGAAACAACAACTGAACCTCTTGACTGTGCCTGCATGCTTTTTTTGAGTTGCGGCTACATGACTGGCTGATGAGATGGTGTACAGATGTACCTAAAGAAGAGGCCACTGAGTTTATGAACCTGTTGGCCATGGACTGGAGAAATGGAACTATCATACCCTTGTTCAGACAAGGGGTGCAAGGGTGAATAGAACAGCCACAATTCATCAGTTTAACTGGTGAGCTGTTAAAAGTGAGAACCAGGGAAAGGGTTACCAGTTGCTTGTTTCAATAGAAGCTTTATCAAAGGCTGCCGTACTTGCCCTACTTGATGAAGTTATTTGGATAAGCTACTCGGGCTGCAATGGACCACATACAGTAGATTAGAAAATGTTTGATAAAGGACAGCATAACAGACTTGTCATCAAGATTTGAAGGCCACAGAGCCTGAGCAACATGGATGGAAAACTGGCTCAGTGACAGGAAAGAGAGTCAACCGTTGTTTTTCAGGCTGAGGGGAGGTTGCATTAACGTTCCCCCGGAGTCAGTACCAGGATCACAGTGTTCATCATATTTATGTTCATGACCTTGTGTGCTGTCCATATTCCAGATGAGAAAATTGTCAGTGTCGTGAACGAACTCTGAGACACACCTCAAGAGAATGCAAATGTGTCGTTGGAATAGTCTGAGACCTGACCAATAAAGTGTTACATTTCGGTTAACAGCGGTTCCCAACCTGGGGTCCATTTGCTTATGGTATTGATCCATGGCATAAAAAAGATTGGGAGCCCCTGAGTTAGAAGAATGATAGAGAGGCAACATAAACTGAAGGTGATGTTTAAAGAAGTCCAGGAACAGAGAGATCTGAGGAAAATGCTCGAGCGTCGTTCAAGTATACGTGGTACTTAATGAAGTGGTTTATCTTAAACCGAAGTGTAATATCAATGGTTTAGAACATGCGGGAGAGTCACAGAATGGTACCAGACACGTTTTCATCATGGGAGAGGTGCAGTAAGAGGTAGTGGTGGATTGTGGTTGGGAGAAATAAGACACAGAAGGTGTGGAAGGCTGTCAGCAGCTGTGTGATCAGACACAAAATGTAATAGTTACAACACTGAGAATGTTACTCAGGTCTGCTGCATTTTGGATGTGGATATGAAAATAGATTTGGACTCGGGACTTCTTTCAGTTTTTCTTGCCTGATCTATCTTGTTCTTTTTTTGTGTGTGCGGGAGAGGGATCGATGTGCCTGTTGTATTTTAGTTTGTTTTTTGTGCAGGAAGGAGGATTTGGGTTTGATGATTGTTCTTTACTTTCTTGGCTTCATGGCTGTCTTGAGAAGAAGAATCTCTGAGCTGTATAATAAATGGACCTTGTTCCACATATCTGTCTTTTGTAACACAAGATAGAAGAAATCAGCTGTCAGCAGGTCAGGGGAGTTGACAATCTACTCTGACACCACGAAGCAGCAAGGTGTCCAATGGAATCTAATATTTGCACCTAGGTTTCAAGCACACTACCTTCGTTATTCCATCCCCTTGCTTAAACACTTGCACTGTGAGGGTCATGTTTTTTGACTTCTCCAGTGCGTTCAACACCATCCGCCCTGCTCTGCTGGGTGAGAAGCTGACAGTGATGCGGGTGGATGCTTCCCTGGTGTCATGGATTATTGATTACCTGACCGGCAGACCACAGTACGTGCGCTTGCAACACTGTGTGTCAGACAGAGTGGTCACCAGCACTGGGGCTCCACAGGGGACTGTCCTGTCTCCCTTTCTCTTCACCATCTACACCTCGGACTTCAACTACAACACAGAGTCTTGCCATCTTCAGAAGTTTTCTGATGACTCTGCCATAGTTGGATGCATCAGCAAAGGGAGATGAGGCTGAGTACAGGGCTACAGTGGGAAACTTTGTCACATGGTGCGAGCAGAATCATCTGCAGCTTAATGTGAAAAAGACTAAGGAGCTGGTGGTGGACCTGAGGAGGGCTAAGGCACCGGTGACCCCTGTTTCCATCCAAGGGGTCAGTGTGGACATGGTGGAGGATTACAAATACCTGGGGATACGAATGGACAATAAACTGGACTGGTCAAAGAACACTGAGGCTGTCTACAAGAAGGATCAGAGCCGTCTCTATTTCCTGAGGAGACTGAGGTCCTTTAACATCTGTCGGACAATGCTGAGAATGTTCTACAAGTCTGTGGTGGCCAGTGCTATCATGTTTGCTGTTGTGTGCTGGGGCAGCAGGCTGAGGGTAGCAGACACCAACAGAATCAACAAACTCATTTGTAAGGCCAGTGATGTTGTGGGGGTGGAACTGGACTCTCTGACGGCGGTGTCTGAAAAGAGGATGCTGTCCAAGTTGCATGCCATCTTGAACAATGACTCCCATCCACTCCATAATGTACTGGTTAGGCACAGGAGTACATTCAGCCAGAGACTCATTCCACCGAGATGTAACACTGAGCGTCATAGGAAGTCATTCCTACCTGTGGCCATCAAACTTTACAACTCCTCCCTCGGAGTGTCAGACACCCTGAGCCAATAGGCTGGTCCTGGACTTATTTCCACTTGGCATGATTAACTTATTATTATTTAATTATTTGTGGTTTTATATTGCTATATTTCTTCACTATTCTTGGTTGGTGTGACTGTAACAAAACCCAATTTCCCTCGGGATCACTAAAGTATGTCTGTCTGTCAGTTTCAATCAAATTCATATTAGATTTAAACTATTTATGGCAATATCCAGTAACTTTTCAAAAAGACTAGGGGGATCTCTGACAATTCCCTGGATAAAACTGGCTGCATCCTTTACATAGCTGAGATCATTTTTTTAGACAATGACTTTGAGCCAGTGCTGGCTAAGCTGTGCCTCGCATGTATTTTACCATTTTAGTTGGTGCACCGTTTGCTAGGATACTGAAAAAAAGGAGAATGCTTTAAGCTTCCCTGCCAGCCTCATTCCTTGATACAAGTTTCATGTATTCCTCCAGAATTCTCACCTTGGAAAATAATTTAGCCACGCAGCACGTTGCCTCTGAGGTGATATTCTTGGGCACCAGCATGGTTTTCTTGGATCGCATTGGTGTGGGATAAGCACGAGAAAAGCAACAGCCTTTGCACTGGAAAATGGGCTTCCCTGGTCTTGAGAAGCGAGTGT
Source organism: Hemitrygon akajei (assembly GCF_048418815.1). Taxonomy (NCBI): domain Eukaryota; kingdom Metazoa; phylum Chordata; class Chondrichthyes; order Myliobatiformes; family Dasyatidae; genus Hemitrygon; species Hemitrygon akajei. The sequence goes on from NC_133130.1 coordinate 109,901,289, forward strand.
TCTCCTTCAGCTTACAGTCCGGACACTCTTTAGGGAGAAAGAACAGATGGAATTAATCTTCCAAGTGCTGGATTTAGCACATCCTACAAAGCTCTCAGTGCCTCTACTTCCTTAGGAGTTTAACGCCATGGAGCACAGCTACATGAAGCGCTGTACCAGGGAGGTAACATCCATCATCGGGGACCCCCACCTCCCAGGACATGCTCTCTTCCCACAGCTGCCATCAGCAAGGTACAGGAGCCTCAGGACTCTCACCACCTGGTTCAGGAACAGTTATTACCCCCTCGACCATCAGGCTCTTGAACCAAAGGGGATAACTTCACTCAACTTCACGTGCCCCATCATTGAACCAATGGACTCACATTCAAGGATTATTCATCTCATGCTCTCAATATTTATTTATTTATTTATTTATTATTTCTTTCCTCTTGTGTTTGCAGTTTGTTGTCTTTTGCACTCTGGTCGATCGCTCAGGTTGGGGTGGTCTTTCATTGACTCTATTATGGATATATTGAGTATGCCCACAGGAAAATGAATCTCAGGGTTGTATATGGTGACATTAATGTACTTCGATAATAAATTTAATTTGAACTCTGAAGTCTTCTTCAACAACAGGATGTAGTGAACCAAGTTATCATCAGATGGGAAATCAAGCTGGCTATGATTGTATCAAATGCCATTTCTTCTGGAGACACAAAGAGTGATTGGAGATACTGGAAATATAGAGTAACACACACAATGCTGGAGCGACTCTATGGTTCAAACTGCATCCGTGGGGGGGAAATGGACGGGATGTTTTGTGTCCAGACCCTTTTCAGGACTGGGCTGGAAACCTGGAACAACATGCAAAGTAAGGTAAAGTAAGCAGATGTTCGGTTCAGCACTGCGGGTCGAAGGTCCTGTGATGTGCTGCAGGTTTTCGATGTTTTTGCATCCTATCTCACACATTAAGATTTCAATACCCAGGCTCTGAGATTTGCCTATTTCCTGTGGCATTCATGGCATCCTATTGAATTACAAAACCACCCCAGCAGCCTCCCCAAACCCCGTGCTGAGGTGAAAAAGGAATATTGAATACTTCCTGGAGATTTTGCCATGAAATTCGACAGGGCAGCCACGAGCATTATCACTCTTGTATGCCAGGTGAGAGGCACATGGGATGATATTGCAGGCCAGCTGGAACAAAGCTGTGGAACCTGAGCTGGCAGTGTTCACTGTGTACGGCTCCTGCGATGATTCCAGCCATTTCCAGCTATCTGCCAGCAAAGTGATTTACCATCACTCCCTCTGCCCAGCGTCTATTAGTGCCAATATCCCAATTGTCTCTGCCCTCCATCAGTGCTTGTAAAACAACTGAAGCCCACGGAATAAAATGGACAGCCGTAGATGGATAATGGCTGCTGTCAGGAGTGAACGGCAGGTTATAACAGGGCTTCCCTGGCATCAGCACTGGGACTATTACCTTCCGCTTAACTGGGACACATGAGGACCAGTACACTTTGGCCCAATTAAGCGGCTGCCCCAACTACTGTTTCACTGAGTAACAAATGATGCATTTAAATAAAATACAGAACAAATTAGAACACTGGCATTTCTACTGCTGTACTATAAAACTGTGTATTAGTTCCTAATAGTTATTGACTGAGGAATTCATCCAGTGCACACTACTGTATTCTTTCTTTAAACTTTATTTATTTATTGAGATACAATATGGAACAGGCCCTTCCAACCTTCAAGCCACACTGCCCAGTAATCCCCTGAGTTAACCCTAGCCTAATCGCAGGACAACTTACCATGACCAATTAACCTACCAACCAGGATGTCTTTGGACTGTAGGAGGAAACCCACACGGTCACGGGGAGAACATACAAACTCCTTCCCACCACTTTAGATTGACTGTAAATGAACAAAATCAACGCAGACACTTCTTGCAGATAACGGACGGCATGTATACAATGCCTTTGACTGATGCATCTTCCAGATTGTCATTTTCATTGTAACAGTCAGATGATTGTCCATATCTTCGTAATTCCTCACATTGAAGTAGTGAGATCATTTCATTTTCACTCCCGGCCATTTCTGGCATCTCCAAGCCTGAATGCTTGAAACCGCAGAGATCGAGACTGTTCTGAATTGTCTCTCTGCTCAGTTCTGACCAACTAGCAGTGGCAAAAATCACTGCTTTTTGAACACAACCACACACATCTGGCACTATTTGAAAACTGCTTGGTGTGGATGAATTCCTCTGTCAATAACTATTAGGAACTAATACACAGTTTTATGGCACTGCAGTAGAAATGCCAGTGTTCTAATTTGTTCTGTATTTCAATTAAATACATCATTTGTTATGTGGTCTAACATCCACATAAGTGCAGTGACTGGCACCAGTTAGAAACTTCTATCAGCTCCTGTCCCAATTAAACAGCACAGTGGCCCAAGTAAAGAAGAGATTCCCGACTATTTTCTTGATTAGTTTTTGTTCTTTAAGAGTTGTCCCAAATAAACAGCTGTCCCAATTAACCAGAATCCGGTGTACGTGGAACCCGAATGTGTGGATAGTGCACAGATACCAGATCTGCAAAACTTGGTGATCTGTGAGGAGGATAGTTCCAAGAAAGCATACAGGCACTGAAATTGGAAATGGAAAGAAAGCAACAGAACTGCTCAGCGGAGCAGAAGAGTTGATCCTTCAGATCAATGACCTTTCATCAGAAAAATGTCATGGACCTGGCAGGGAAATGCCAGGTGAAATTTAATCTGGAAAGTTCCAAAGCATACCATTTTGATCAGAGAGCAAGGAGAAACACTATAAACGAAAGGAGCCAGTTCTTTAAAAAAAAAGCTGGAGGATTAAAGGAATGTCTGGGTATGCATGGAGTAAGTATATATACCCTGACTGTATACTTAAATTGACGGGACAGGTTTAGTAAATGATTACAATCCATTGAAGATCTCAGATTTTGTAAATAGAAGCACAGAGGACAGAGCAGGAAACCGCAAGAAACTTCATAAGACACTGGTGCAGCCACACCTGTTAGGGTCCGGTCCGGAGCCCGCCTTCCGGGTCTTGCTCCGGTCCGCGTACTCCGGACTCCGGGCCTTGCAGCCAGCCCTCCTGTCACACGGAGCCATTGGATCATCTTGGCTTAAGGAGGTACACTTGTGCCTATTAGGGGGCAGGTGTTTATAAGGGGCTCGGGGACTGAGCCTAGTTGTGGGGTTGTCCTGCTCTGAAGCTGGTTTAACCTGCTCTGTAGGCTCTGAATCCTGTCCTGTTTGGAATCCTGTCCTACCCTGGTTGCTGGATGGTTCTGTATATGCTCTATCTGGTTGGTCTTGTTCCCCTGCTTCTCTCCTGTGCGCTGGTCCTGCTGTTCTGCCTCATTCTCCTTGCCCGTGCCGCCACGCTGTCGGTTGCCTTTCCCAATTTACTGGTGTATCACGGTAGTCCTGCTGCTCACCCTGGACCCAGTTTCCTTCCGATCTCTTGCCTCTGTTGGGCAGCTCTGGTCAGACTGCTACTGCCTGATAGGGATTCTACCCCTTCCTACCTGTTGCCTCTGTTGGGCAGGTCTGGCCAGACTGCTACTGCCTGATGGGGATTCTACCCCTTCCTACCTGTTGCCTCTGTTGGGCAGGTCTGGCTGGACTGCTGGTGCCTGGTGGGGGTTCTGCCCTTTCCACCCATCTGCCCCTTCCTATCCGTTACCTCCGTTGGGCAGCTCTGGCTGGATTGCCGCTGGACGGCAGGGGTTTCTGCCCTTTCCACCTATTGCTCCCTAAGGGTTGTGCCCTGCACCTGCCCAGGTGTCCACGACTGGCCCAGGCCTCCGTGTTTTCCACCTGGGAGGTGGCCCTGCCTGGGATCCATGTGGCCCACCCTAAGGACTCCTACCCTTTCTTCCCCTTGTTTCCCTTAGGTTGTGCCCCGCACCTGCCCAGGTGTCTGCGACTGGCCCAAGCCTCTGTTTCTGCCTGGGAGGTGGCCCTGCCCGGGATCCATGCGGCCCACCATGACGAATCCTCCTGCCTCGTCAGAGTTCTGCAACCAGGGCAGAACTCTGGGATCCTCCTGCCTTACCCCTCACATGCCATGGCATCCCCATCCTGTCCTACCCCTAGTACTTCAGTGTCTGTGTCCTGCATTAGGGTCCAATCCTGCCCCTGTTCCTGACAACAGCTAGAAGAGAGGTCAGTTTGAGTTACCGTACAAAGATGACAAAGAATAAAGAGGACACGTACAACATGCTGGAGGAACTCAGCAGGTCAGACAGCATCCTTGGAAACGAGCAGTCAACGTTTCAGGCCGAGACCCTTTGTCCTGATCCGAATCGTTGACTGCTCGTTTCCACAGATGCTGCCCGACCTGCTGAGTTCCTCCAGCGTGTTGTACGTGTTGCTTTGACCACAGCATCTGCAGTGTACTCTGTGTTTTTGTAAAGAATAAAGGGGATTTCCTTAATAATGCAAAAGTGATCTTATTTATGCAGTGAGAGTTTGGAATGCAGTACCAGCTCAGATTTAGTGTCACATTTAAAAGAGATGGACAAATATCGGACATAATTTGCAAGGGGCAGGGAGTGAGACTAGCTGGATTGTTCTTGCATCGTGCCAGTGGGTGCTCAACAGACTGAATGGCCCACATTGGTGCCCCAGTTCCCCACCAAACATCAGTGACAATGATCTGATCTCTACTCTGCCGTCATGACGTCGGCACCCTATCCCCTGCCTCCGTCCTAACTGTGCATGATGGCAGCGTTCCTGCTTTCCCACTTCAGCCTCAGCAGTGGCCGTTATGGGCATGGGCAAAGAGAGGCTTGGATGATGCACGGCTGGGTTCAGTCCTGAGGAAGGTCAGCCGGAACACGGCGGAGAAGCAAGAAAGCAAGGGTTGGCAGCCAGAGTCTTCAAGCATGCAGCGTAGAAATAGATGAATTAATCTGTTATTTTTTTCAAGTTTGCTGGCAAGGCTATTATTTATTGCCTGTCCCTAAGCAAGTGTGGCGTTCAGATGCCTTTCCTCTCCACATTCTTCCACTGAGCGTATTGTTTATTGGGAACATTACCACCCTGTGGGGTGTCCGGGGAGGGGTAGCACCTCTGGTCTGTCCATTCTGGGGCAGCTCACTCATCTTTGGTCCGCACCGGACGCTCAGCTCCAGGTAGCTGTTTGCATGCGACAGCAGCCATGAGGTTGTGCCCCTTCGACAGCCGGGCTTAACCAGGAGAGGGTAAATGCAAACAGGCTTTTGTCCTCTGAGCTTAGGTGGGACTACAACTAGAGGTCATGGATTAAGGGTGAAAGGTGAACAGTTTAAGTGGAACTTGAAGGTAAACTTCTTCACTCGGGGGGTGGAATGAGATGCCAGCACAAGTGGTGCATGGGAGCTCGACTTCAACATTTCAGAGAAGTTCAGACAGGGACATGGATGGGAGGGATAAGGAGAACAATGGTCCCGAAGCAGGTCGATGGACAGGGCAGTTTAAATAGTTCAGCACAGACTAGATGGGCCAAAGGGCCTGTTTCTGTGCTGTACCTTCCTATGACTCTAACTTTGCAAGATGACATCAAAAAATATGCAAGTAGTGTGAAGAACGTTTTCCAACAAATGATTAGCTTGTTGAATGCTGGATAGGATTTCTGAACAATGATATAAACAGACTTCAAAGAGAGGACAAGGCTGGCCACAGAAAAATGCCGACAAGGAATATGGATCCTCTAAATTTCATTACCCAAAAATGAACAGACAAAACATCAGCCTTGTCTGTGAAGCAGTAAATGTAGAGAACCAGGGCAGATGGTGGAGTGGTTGTGGGTAAAGATCTTGTTAAGCCAGCTGTACATGCAAAGACAGGAATCGAAAGGTTGAGCATAATGGGAGTAATGTTCTGATTGTGCTCATTTCAAGGCAAGGAGTATCGTAGATAAGGCAGATGAGCTCGGAGCAAGGAATTATGACACTGTGCCCGGTAGTGCGATGGGCAGAACTGGCCGCTCGGTGTTCTGGGGTTCTGTTGTTTCAGAGTGGTGGGGATTAAAGCGGGAGGGACGGCAGTCTCAGACAGGACAGAGAATAAGAAAGGAAAGGCCACAATAATGGGATTACGTATAGACCACCCAATAGTCAGTGGGATTTAGGGGAGCAAATTTGTAGGGAGATTGCAAACAGTTTAGAGAAACATAAGGTTGTGAGAGTAGGTGATTATAACTCTCCAAATATTGACTGTACGCCCATACTGTAAAACAGCTGGATGGGACAGAGTTGGTCGAATGTGTTCAGGAAAGTTTCCTTAATCAATATACAAAGCTCTCAGCTAGAGAAAGTGTGATAGTAGATCTCCTGTTAGGGAACGAGACAGGGAAGGTGATAGAATGTGTGTGAGTGTAGTGATCATAATTATTTATTTTGCCGGTGTGGAACAGTCCCTTCCAAGCCGACGAGCCACACCTTTTTCAGCAACTCGCCTATTTAACCCTAGCCTAATCATAGGACAATTTGCAATAACCAATTACCTTACTAACTGGTACATCTTTGGACCGAGGGACGAAACCTGAGCACCCGCAGGAATCCCACAGACAATAGACAGTAGGTGCAGGAGTAGGCCATTTGGCCCTTCTAGCCAGCACCGCCATTCACTGTGATCATGGTTGATCATACACAATCAGTACCCTGTTCCTGCCCTCTCCCCATATCCCTTGACCCCGCTATCTATAAGAGCTCTATCTAATTCTCTCTTGAAAGCACCCAGAGACTTGGCCTCCACTGCCTTCTGGGGCAGAGCATTCCACATATTCACCACTCTCTGGGTGAAAAAGTTTTTCCGCATCTCTGTTCTAAATGGCCTACCCTTTATTCTTAAACTGTGGCCTCTAGTTCTGGACTCACCCATCAGCGGGAACATGCTTCCTGCCTCCAGCGTGTCCAATCCCTTAATAATCTTATGTTTCAATCAGATCCCCTCTCATTCTTCTAAATTCCAGTGCATACAAGCCCAGTCGCTCCAATCTTTCAACATATGACAATCCCGCCTTTCTGGGAATTAACCTTGTGAACCTACACTGCACTCCCTCAATAGTAAGAATGTCCTTCCTCAAATTTGGAGACCAAAACTGCACACAATACTCCAGGTGGGGTCTCACCAGGGCCCTGTACTGCTGCAGAAGGACCTCTTTACTCCTATACTCAATTCCTCTTGTTATAAAGACTAGCATGCCATTAGCTTTCTTCACTACCTGCTGTACCTGCATGCTTGCTTTAATTGACTGATGTACAAGAACACCTAGATCTCATTGTACTTCCCCTTTTCCTAACTTGACTCCATTTAGATAGTAATTTGCCTTCCTGTTCTTGCCAACAAAGTGAATAACCTCACATTTATCCACATTAAACTGCATCTGCCATACATTCGCCCACTCACCTAGCCTGTCCAAGTCACCCTGCATTCTCGTAACATCCTCCTGACATTTCATACTGCCACCCAGCTTTGTGTCATTGGCAAATTTGCTAATGTTACTTTTAATCCCTTCATCTAAATCATTAATGTATATTGTAAACAGCTGTGGTCACAGCACCAAACCTTGCGGTACCCCACTGGTCACAGCCTGCCATTCCGAAAGGGACCCATTAATCGCTACTCTTTGTTTCCTGTCAGCCAGCCAATTTTCAATCCATGTCAGTACTCTGCCCCCAATACCATGTGCCCTAATTTTGCCCACTAATCTCCTATGTCGGACTTTATCAAAGGCTTTCTGAAAGTCCAGGTACACTACATCCACTGGCTCTCCCTCCAATTCGCAGGAACTGTTCCTGAATCTATAGAAAATTAGAAAATGATTACCAATGCATCCACGATTTCTAGAGCCACCTCCTTAAGTACCCTGGGATGCAGACCATCAGGTCCCGGGGACTTATCAGCCTTCAGACCCAACAGTCTATCCAACACCGTTTCTTGCCTAATATAAATTTCCTTCAGTTCATCCTTTACCCTAGTTCCTTTGGCCACTATTACATCTGGGAGATGTAGTGAAGGCAGATCCAAACTACCTGTTCAACTCATCTGCCATTTCCTTGTTCCCCATAATAAATTCACTCGTTTCTGTCTTCAATGGCCCAATTTTGGTCTTAACTATTTTTTTGCTATTCACATACCTAAAGAAGCTTTTACTATCCTCCTTTATATTCTTGGCTAGTTTACCTTCGTACCTCATTTTTTCTTGGCGTATTGCCTTTTTTGTTATCTTCTGTTGCTCTTTAAAAACTTCCCAGTCCTCTGGCTTCTGACTCATCTTTGCTATGTTATACTTCTCTTTTATTTTTACACTGTCCTTTACTTCCCTTGTCAGCCACGGCCTCCCCTTACTCCCCTTAGGATCTTTCTTCCCCTTTGGAATTAACCGATCCTGCACCTTCTGTATTATTCCCAGAAGTACCTGCCATTGTTGTTCCACTGTCTTCCCTGCTAGGGTTTTGTTCCATTGAACTTTGGCCAGCTCCTCCCTCATAGCTCCATAGTTCTCTTTTTTCAACTGTAATACTGACACATCCGATTTTCCCTTCTCCTTCTCAAATTGTAGGTTAAAACATACCATATTATGGTCACTATCTCCTAATGGTTCCTTTACCTCGAGGTCCCTGATCAAATCCGGTTCATTGCACAACACTAAATCTAGAATTGCCTTCTCCCTGGTAGGCTCCAGTACAAGCTGTTCTAAGAATCCATCTCGGAGGCACTCCACAAACTCCCTTTCTTGGGGTCCAGTACCAACCTGCTTCTCCCAGTCTACCTGCATGTTGAAATCCCCCATGACAACTGTATCATTACCTTTGCAACATGCCAATTTTAACTCTTCATTCAACTTACACCCTACATCCAAACTACTGTTTGGGGGCCTGTAGAGATGCACAGATGTACAGATGCACAGGAGAACACACAGCCTCCGTGCAGATGGGACTCTGGAATGCCCCGAGCTTCAACAGCATCTCACCAACTGCTAAACTACTGTGATGTCCTAAATCCATTAGCTTCAAGACGGAGAAGGGCAGAACTCATCCTTGGGTTGATGTTCTAAATTAGAGACAGGCCAATTTTGATGACATCGGGAAAGATCTGGCAAATGTGGATTGGAACAGGCTGTTTTCTGACCAAAGAAGTGCTTGGTAAGTGGAGGGGGGCCTTCAAAAGTGAAATTCTGAGAGTACAGAGTTTGTATGTTCCTGTCAGAATAAAAGGCAAGGCCGACAGGTTTAGGGAACCTATATTTGAGAGACATTGAGGCCTTGGTCAGGAAGAAGAAGGAGGTACATAGCAGGTATGGGCAGCAAGGAAAAGAAGAGGCACTCGAGGAGCATTCGGAAACACAAGGGAACACTTCGGAAGGAAATCAGGAGGGCTAAAAGAAGGCATGAGGTTGCTCCAGCAGACAAGGGCTTCTGAAGATGCATTAAGAACAAAGAGACAAAATTGGCCCTCTTGAAGATCACTGTGGTCATCTATGCATGGACTTGCAAGAGATGAGGATGACCTTAAATGAATTTTAGCGTCTGTATTTACTCAGGAGATGGACGTAGAACCAAGGCAAAAGAGCAGTGAGGTCACGTACCATATACGGACTGTATACACTCGCTGTCTTGAGGCAGATCAGGGTGGATAAACCCCTAGGGCCTGACAAGGTGTTTCCTCGGGCCCTTGTGGGAGACTAGTGTAAAAAATTGCAGCAGCCCTAGCAAAGGTATTTAAAATATCCTTAGCCCCAGGTGAGATATCAGAGGACTGGAAGATAGTTAATGTTATTCTGCTGTTTAAGAAAGGCTCTAAGAATAAGCTGGGAAAATTAGAGGTCAGTGAGCCTGATATCTATCGGTAGTGGGTAAGTTATTGTAAGGTGATCGAAGGGACCAGATATACATGTACTTGGTTAGACAACAACTGATTAGGGGCAGTCTACATCACTTTGTGTGTGGTAGGTCACGTCTAATCAATCTTACAGAGTTTTTCAAGGAGGTTAACAGGAGAACTGATGAAGGAAATGCAGTGGATGTTGTCTATATAGAGTTTAGCAAGGTTCTTGACAAGGTCCCATAAGTGAGATTCATCAAGAAGGTTCAGTCGCTCGGCATTCAGGATGAAGGAGGAATTGGATTTGACATTGGCTTCACGGGAGAAGCCAGAGAGTGGCGGTAGATAGTTACCTCTCTGACTGGAGGCCTGTGACAAGAGGTGTGCCACAGGGATCGGTGCTGGGTCTGTTGTTGTTGGTCATCTATATCAATGACCTGTACGATAATGTGGTAACTTAGATCAGCAAAGATGCAGATGACACCAAGTTTAGCAGTGTAGTGGACAGCGAGGAAGGCTATCGAAGCTTGCAACAGGATTTGGAACAGCTAGAAAAATTGACTGGATAATAGAGATGGAACTTAGAGCAGACAAGTGTTAGGCGTTATATTCTGGGAGGACAAACCAGGGTAGGATTACCACAGGGAATAGTGGGACACTGAGGAGTACAGAAGAACAGAGGGATCTGGGAATATCGATTCACAATTCACAATTGGAAGTGGCGTCACAGAGCCATAGTCATAAAGAGAATTTTTTCTACTTTGGTCTTCATAAATCAAAGGATTGAGTACAGGGATTGGGACGTTATGTTAACCCATGACTGTGTGCCTGGCACAGCTCAAACAACATCTATAAATTTGCCAATGATGTTGGCGGAATTTCAGATGGTGATGAGGAGGCGTATAAGAAGTAGATCAGCTGGTTGAGTGGTGTCACAACAACAACCTTGCACTCAACGGCAGTAAGATCAATAGATTGATTGTGGACTTCAGGAAGGGGAACCTGAGGGAGCACGCACCAGACCTCATCGAGGGATCAGCAGTGGGATGGGTGAGCAGTTTCAAGTTCCCGGGTGTCCACATCTCTGAAGATCTATCCTGGGTCCAACATATGGATACAATGACAAATGTGGCTATGTTTCATTAGAAGCATGAGGAGACTTGATACGTCACCAAAGACTGTCACACATTTACCGCGGAGAGCGTTCCAACTGATGGCATCTGATATGGAGGGGACTGGAGAAAGTGAACAAAGTTACACAGTCAGCCAGTTCCATTACGGGACCAGCCTCCCCACCATCAAATGGCAATGCCTCAAAGGACAGCATCCATCACCCAGGACATGCCTTCTTCTCATTGCTACCATCAGGGAGGAGGTACAGGAGACACACTCAGCAGTTTAGAAACAGCTTCTTCCCCTCTGCCTTCAGAGTTCTGAATGGACAATGAGTGGATGTTCACTACCTCACTATTGTTTGCTCTCTTTTTGCAATGTTTATTTAATTTAAATTGTTTATATTCATTTCTTATTGCAATTCTGTACCTAATTCTTAGGTACAGGGGAGATATCAGATGTCAGGGGTAAGTTTTTTACGCAGAGAGTGGTGAGTGCATGGAATGGGCTGCCGGCGACAGTGGTGGAGGTGGATATGGTAGGATCTTTTAAGACACTCTTGGATGGATACACAGAGCTTAGAAATATAGAGGGCTATGGGTAAGCCTAGGTAGCTCTAAGGTAAGGACATGTTCAGCACAGCTTTGTGGGCTGAAGGGCCTGTATTGGGCTGTAGGCTTTCTATGTTTCTATGTAATTTATAGCTTTTATTATGTACTGCAGCCACAAAACAACAAATTTCACAGCATATGCCGGTGATATTAAACCTGATTCTGATTCTGAAGTTGAGTGGCACTAAACGGCGATTCCTTTGCTTGCATCTTTGGAAACAGCTCTGTTTCCATCTTCAATATCTTTATTTTTTCCTTTCAGGGTTCTTTTGAAGACCCTGACCTGGAGTTACACGCTGACTTCAGTTCTTTGCAGGAATGGGACCCGTTCTCGGGGTTTCAGGACTGGGTTCAACCTGCAAGTCCAGCTCAGATTTGGAAGCCTAAGATCTCGGGGGTCTGGGTGGATCAAGGGGTCGGTGTTAACAGGAGACCCGCGTGTGGTCGGGGGAGTCGGGGTATCTGCTGTGTGCCTGGAGACCCGGGATCTTTACGATCTTCAGGCACAGAGCCCGAAAAAAGCGACGTATTGGACTCTTAACATCATGAACCAGCCAGCTGCTTGTTCTGTCTCCCGGCTCGCTGGGGAAATGGAGACACCTCCTTCTCCCTTATTAGGGAGAGAGAGAACCTGTGGGATGTCGAATACTGGGTGAAACGCTAGTCTTTGGGGTAGCTGCAAGTCTGTCTCTTTGCTACTGCTTTGCTCACGCTCGGTGGTGATACCAATGCTTTTTTTTTGGGACCTTTAAACCTTTGAATGAGACCTTGGCGAGGCCTAATTTGGAGTACTGTGTGCAGTTCTGGTCACCTACCTAGAGGAAAGATATCAATAGGATTGAAGAATACAGAGAAAATGTACATGGATATTACCAGGACTTGTGTCAAAGGGAAAGGTTGAACAGGTTAGAACTTTATATCCTGAAGCATAGGAGGATGGGGAGAGATTTGATAGACACGGAAATCAAGCAGCCTCTTTGCACCGTGGGTCGTTGCCGACTCGAGCCAGAGGTCATAGGTTATGGGTGAGAAGTGAAACATTTAAGGGGAACATGGGGGAGGAGCTTCTTCACTCAAAGGGCCTGTTTCTACGCTGTACTTTTCTACAACTCCGAAGTTCATTGTGGAGAAGTGGAAGGTGATGTTCTTGGGGAGGGACAAAATCACAAAAGGTGAGTGATGTGGAACAGTGCTATTCACAGATCCTTAGAGATAAAATATCGGGGTTAAAAGAAACAGACATGAAATAGGAAGAATGTATTTTGCTTGGCAATGTCATTGAGAGCAAAATGATTGGTGGAAAGATTGGAGAAAGTAGATGAGAAAGTAATCAGTGACAGTGTTGTGGAATTCATTGTCTGAAATGGTTGGAAAGGCTGAGACCCATAACAAAATTAAACGCTGTATGACCGGGTACGTAGAGCGTGACCTGCCAGGGACAACAGTTAGGCTGGGCAACTCTCTTTGGACTTTCACAACCATGGTTTACCCAGTGGTCTTTTTCTTAATGAGTAGAATTTGCATTGGGTCAGAAATTAAATTCAAGTTTACCAGGCTAGATTTTGACCAAGCCATCAAATAACCCCTTCAGTTTTAACAGCTCCCCAAATAGTGAGGAAGGAGAATTAGAAAGCTAATACTGATGAAATCCTTTGGCATTGATATGACCTTGCTGGGACTTCAGCGCTCACACAGGGATCCCAAACTTCACTGTGCAGCTGGGTAACATTCCTCAGCAAGGTTTGGCCCAAAGCTGATGATTTCTCTCCTGATAACCAGTTCCTGTAAACTAAAGGATTTTAACAGTGCTAACTTTACCATCATTTGCTTTCCCAACTGCTTCAATATACGTTCCTTAAGATGCTGACTTAACACGACTACCTGCTGGCCTTGTAAACTCCTAGTGATACTCACCTCTTGGGGCAGCCTCTACCTCAGGGAAGGAGTGAAAGCTGAGTTCCACTATGAGGAGAACAATCAGGGCCAGTCCGCCACACTTCATGTAATTAAACATCTTGTAAACAGACTGAAATATAAAGGACAACCATATTAACGTACTTTCACAAAGCTATCCATACTACAGTCATGTTTTCAGAAGACCATGCTTTGACATCCCATGGCAGGAGTTCCATGGTGGAATTTCTGATTGTTGACGCAGCTAGAAAGTAACAGTGAGACAATGTTACTGGAGTGTTAAGTTCAGCCATGGCACCTGAAACCATAACATGATTCTTTTCCATAGAGTAGAATGCCTGGACTGAAAGACTACCTGTTCAGTAATTTAGAGGGAAAATACCACATGTACAAAATGGGATTTCTTATTTTTATACAATGCTACTACTAACAGGGCCAGTTCTAACTCTTTTAAATCCTTCAGTCAGACTACCGGAGATTTCCATTTACACAACATTGTTCACATCATTAGAACAGTTCCAATGCTGTCAATTAATTACTCCTGAAGTACAATCGCTATTGTCTCTTTGGCAAAAACACTCAAAACTGAGTATCAGTAGGTCCCATTACATCCAAAAGTTTATTCACACATCCAAGTTCACTGATTCACACAAGCTCCTTATTCTCCTGTGTTTAAGATTCCCACACTTGTGTTGAAATATCTTCATGGCCAAGTGTTTGTTAACCAATGGGAATTCTGCAGGTCAGGCAGCATCTATGGAGAGGAATAAAGAGTGGACATTTCAAGCTGAGACCCTTGACTGGGACTTGGCCAATCCTGATGAAAGATTTCAGCTTGATACATAAACTCTTTATACCTCTCTCTAGACCAGGAGTTCCCAACCTTTTTTATGCCATGGACCCCTACCGTTAACCAAGGGGTCTGTGGCCCCCAGGTTGGGAACCTCTGCCTTGGATGCTGCCTGACCTGCTGAGTTCCTCCAGCATTTTGTGTGTGTTACTGTGGATTTCCAGCATCTGAAGCATCCCTTGTGATTATGTTTGTTATCTAAGTAACCTCCAACCAATAATTTTTCTTTGTCCTTTATGTTCCCCACACATTCTAGCGCATTCCATTTCCCTTCATTAACAGCTGTGACGATAATGTTAAGTTTGGAAAGTTGGTTTATTATCACATGTACGAGGTACAATGAAACGCTTGGTTTTGTAATTTCATTCCATCAGTATAGTACAAGGGAAACAGAATGAAGTCTTACAGTTACAAAGTACAGCACAGGCAGACAATGAGGTGCAAGGCCGTAATCAGGTAGAACGTGGGGTCAGGAGTCCATCTTGGTACCTGCTCAATAACAGCAGGATAGAAGATGTTCTTCAGCCTTATTGTTAGCTGTCCATCTCAAAGTTTTGCAATCCCAGACCTCTCCCAAAGCCCCCGTCTCTGCCTTTCGTGATACTCCATTAAAGCACAAAGCTTTTGGTCTCCTTTTCTAATACCTTCTCTATGGCTCAGCACCCATCCGCACAAAACGTTTAGAATAGATTGAAATTTTTTAAAAAAGGAAACAAGAACAGCAACTTTTATAGTCAAATCAGAAGAAATCATTGGGCCCATTTGATTGCTCTTTGTAACTGTAGCGGTCACTTGAAAACAAACCAAAGCCACTCAGAGTCTGAGAACGAGGGGTGACACTGTATGACACGCTATCCACATTAACAAATTCTAAATCGAAGAAAGTGTGTTTGATCTTTTATTAAGCAACCAGCAAAGATGAAGCAATCGTGTACCTATAAAAACTAATGAAACTATAACTAGCGATATAACAAAATAACGAAGTTAGTGGCACTCTGCCATCACCCCTGCTACTGTCCCCTTCCAATCAACTTTGACCAGCTCCTCGTGCCTCTGTAATTCCCTTTACTCTGCTACAATCCTGTCACATCTGACTTCAGCTTCTTCCTCTCGAATTGCAGGGCGAATTCTGGGGGTTCCTTTACCTTAAGCTCCCTACTCAAACCTGGTTCATTACACAGTACCCGATCCAGAATTGCCTTTCACTGAGTGGGCCCAACTGCAAAAAGCCACCTCATAGGCATTCTACAAATTCCATCTCTTGGCATCCAGCACCGATCTGATTTTCCCAGTCTTCCTGCGTATTGAAATCCCCTATGACTATCATAACATTGCCCTTTTACATGCCTTTCCCATCTCCCATTGTAACTTGTACCCCACATCATAGCTACTGTTCAGAGGCCTACATATAATTCCCACTAGGCTCTCTTTACCCTTGCAGTTTCTCAACTCTACCCACAAGAATTCTACATCTACGGATCCTATGTCACCTCTTTGCAAGGATTTAATTTCATATTTCATCAACACAGCCACCCCAACCTTACTGCCTCCTTGCCTGTCCTTTTGATTAAATTTATACCCCTGGATGTTAAGCTCCCAACTAAGATTTTCTTTCAGCCAAAACTTAGTGCGGCTCACAATGTCATACCTACCATTATGGAGAAAAATCATGGCTATCAACTGTCATAAAGAGGTTCTGGGAACAAGCAGTGAAGAACAATGGTTTTGAATGAGAGTGGGACGTTGGCCAAGGACTTCTTCCTTCAGTATAGATCTGGATCAATGGATCTGGGGTTGAGAGGGTGAACAGCTTTAAGTTCTTTGGAGTAAACATCACCGAGGATCTCACATGGTCTGGACATACCGGCTGTGTGGTGAAAAAGACACAACAGCACCTCTTTCACCTCAGACGGTTGAAGAAGTTTGGTACGGGCCCCCAAATCCTATGAACTTTCTACAAGGGCACAACTGAGAGCATCATCACTGCCTGGTATGGGAACTGTACCTCCCTCAATCGCAGGACTCTGCAGAGAGTGGTGCGGACAGCCCAGCGCAACTGCAGATGTGAACTTCCCACTATTCAGGACATTTAAAAAGACAGGTGTGTAAAAAGAGCCCGAAGGATCATTGGGGATCCGAGTCACCCCAACCACAAACCGCTCCAGTTGCTACCAACCGGGAAACGGTACCGCAGCATAAAAGCCAGGACCAACAGGCTCTGGGACAGCTTCTTCCACCAGGTCAACTGACTGATTATTTCATGCTGATGCTACCATATTTCTATGTTATATTGACTGTCCTGTTATACATAATATTTCTTATATATTATAATTACTATAATTGCACATTGCACATTTGAATGGAGACGTAACGTAAAGATTTTTACTCCTTGTGCATATGGAGGCTGTAAGTAATAAAGTCAGTTCAATTCAAGTAAACAAAGAGAGGCAGAGTGTTTACGGAGAAACAGTGGAATCAGCCAGCAGGTCAGGCAGCGTCTGTACCTTTGCTTCTCTTTCCACGGAGGCTGCCTGGACTGTTGAATGTTTCCAGCAGTTTTTACTTCATACATCCAGAATTTACAGTTTTCAGATTCTCAGGTAGATGGAGCTGAGTTTACGTTTCTTATGTTCAGGTTTCTCATCGATTGAGTCTAGATTGCTTATCTAGTGCAGCATGGTAGTGTAGTGGTTAGCACAAAGCTTCAAAGAACCCGCAGCACAGGTTCAATTCCCACCACTGCCTGCAAGGAGTTTGTACATTCTCCCTGTGACCAGATGAGTTTCTTCCAGATGCTCCACTTTCCCCCCACAGCCCAAAGACCTACAGGTCTGTAGGTTAACTGGTCATTGTAAATTGTCCCATGATTAAACTAGGATTAAACCGAGTAAACTAATATTACTAATACTATGCAGTCCTTTCACTTCACTGAGGTTTTATTAGAAAAATACATACACATCAGAAGAACATTTCTCACCATTGTCCAGTTATGGAATTTGACGATAGCCTGGAGCAGTTCTTGTGATGCTATCTTGCACACGTACCAGCTTTGCTGGGATGCTCTGTCTCCTACCAGTGCTGGTAGTCACTACCTTTATAGCCACTGTGACTCAACTGTACCAGGTGCACAAACAGAAATTGCACAATCACCAGCTCAATTGACGCAATTACCTTCTCAACCAAATCCCTACTCAGGAACAACTTTGCGAGATAACGAACATATCAGGAGAATTTCTTTCCATCCACTATACGCATTAAGGGAGATTAGAGAAAAGTACTTTACTTTGACCATCCATCTGTTTCAGACACCGTGACATTGAAACCCTAGTATAACGATAACAAAGCAATTCAGACACAAGGCATTTCAAATTTAATCAAGTAAAAGGCCAGAAGTAAGTAATCAAGAATGGATCTGTGGCGGCACCAGTTGTCTAAGGTACAGATTAGGTGCGGCCTTGCTCCTGGATTTTCTTTCATGCTTGGTTTCTAATTACCACCAGGATGCAAGAGCAAGAAGCAAACAGCAGCAAGCCACAGAGTCACTCTCAGATATAGCTGTGCCACCACAGAGGCCCCTGCCTATTCCCTTTGTTGGAAAATGCAGGAATCATATGTATGGAAGAGGAGGCAAAGCAGTTCCTGAGAGGCAAGGGAAGAGTGGGGAGCTGAGGGGACCGTTGTGAATTGCAGAGACTTCAAGAGCTGAGTGGCTTGTCCTTGCTCGTAATTTACAAGTACACACGTATCAAAGTTCAAAGTAAATTTATTATCAGAGTACATATATGTCACCATATACAACCCTGAGATTCATTGTCTTATGAGTCATGGTCAATAAATTCACAGAATAATAACAATAACAGAATCAATAAAAGACCGCACCGACTTGAGCATTCAACCAGAGTGTAAAAGACGACAAATGATGCAAATACAAAAAGAAGAAATAATTTTAAAAGAAATAAGCAATAAATATCAGGAACATGAGATGAAGAGTCCTTGAAAGTGAGTCCATAGGTTGTGGGAACATTTCAATGATGGGGCAAGTGAAGCTTGGTTTAATAGCCTGATGGTTGAGGTAATATCTATTACTGAATCTGGTGGTGTGAGTTCTAATCATTCAATTCCTCATACCTGCACTACATTTTTAACTCATTCACTCCACATAGCCTTTACTATTGTTCCAACTCAATATGTTTTTTTTAAATTTGGGAAGTTTTTTTTCAATAATACTCATAGTGCAGAATTCCATGTTTGAACAAAAAGTCATTTTGTGTTCGCTGTGATTCTTTGTATCTTAAATTTAACATCAATCAAGCTATGGAAGTAATCATGGCCATTTCTCTTATCAAACTCCAATGCTTCTATAAAGATTTTAAAATAGGAAGGCAACCGAAGTTACTAGAGTCACAGGATTTCTTGCCATTCTCTTCGTTGTAGCACATAATTTGATGATTTTGAATGGAAAGGAATGAAATGTACAAAGAAACTTGTGTCAATGGGTTAGCCTCGTTTATTTATTTATTGAGATACAGCGTATCTTCCAGCCCTTCCAGCCCTTTGAGATGCACCACCCAGCAACTGTGCCCCCTCCCCCCCAATTTAACCCTAATCATGGGACAGTTTGCAATGACCAATTAATCTATGTTTTTGCACTTTGGGAGGAAATCGGAGCACCTGAAGGAAACCCATGCAGTCACGGGGAGAACGTACAAACTCCTTACAGGTAGAGGCAGGAATTGAACTCAAGTCTCTGGTTCTGTAAGTGTTGTACCAACTACTACACTTCATGGATTAGGTAGACTAGTGCAGGGAGGACCAGTTGCACTAAACTGGAAGGGAACCAATACCTTTGTAGCTACATTTCTGAACACTGCTCAAGTGGGTGCAAACAAATTTGGCAGTAGTTGGGAAGCATAGTAGATAACTGAAGCCAGTCCTGCAGACAAAGCCAAACATTACCACAGCATTGGAGAGGGATAGGAACAGACAAGTCAGGAAACCGTTTAATTGGAGTAAGGGGAAATATAAGGCTATCAGGCAGGAACTTGGAAGTATAAATTGGAAACAGATGCTCTCAGGGAAACGTACGGAAGAAATGCTCAGGCGATATTTGCATGGAGTTCTGCACAGGTACATTCCAATGAGACAGGGAAAGGACGGTAGGGTACAGGAACTGTGGTGAACAAAGGCTGTTGAAAATCTAGTCAAGAAGAAAAGAAGAGCTCACGAATGATTCAAAAAACTAGGTAATGATAGAGATCCAGAAGATTATAAGGCTAGCGGGAAGGAACTTAAGAAGGAAATTAGGAGAGCCAGAAGGGGCCATGAGAAGGCCTTGGCAGACAAGATTAAGGAGAACCCCAAGGCATTCAACAGGTATGTAAGGAGCAAGAGGATCAGACATGAGAGAATAGGACCAATCAAGTATGACAGTGGAAAAGTGTGTATGGAACCAGGGGAGATAGCAGAGGTACTTAATGAACACTTTGCTTCAGTATTCACTACAGAAAAGGATCTTGGCAATTGTAGGGATGACTTACAGAAGACTGAAAAGCTTGAGCATGTAGATATTAAGAAAGAGGATGTGCTGGAGCTTTTGGAAAGCATCAAGTTAGATAAGTCACTGGGACCGGACAAGATATACCTCAGGCTACTGTGGGAGGCGAGGGAGGAGATTGCTGATCCTCTGGTGATGATCTTTACATCATCAATGGAGACAGGAGAGGTTCCGGAGGATTGGAGGGTTGTGGATGTTGTTCCCTTATTCAAGAAAGGGAGTAGAGATAGACCAGGAAATTATAGACCAGTGAGTCTTACCTCAGTGGTTGTTAAGTTGATGAAGAAGATCCTGAGAGGCAGGATTTATGAACATTTGGAGAGGTATAATATGATTAGGAGTAGTCAGCATGGCTTTGTCAAGGGCAGGTCTTGCCTTACGAGCCTGATTGAATTTTTTGAGGATGTCACTAAACACATTGATGAAGGTAGAGCAGTAGATGTAGTGTATATGGATTTCAGCAAGGCATTTGATAAGGTACCCCATGCAAGGCTTATTGAGAAAGTAAGGAGGCATGGGATCCAAGGGGACATTGCTTTGTGGATCCAGAACTGGCTTGCCCACAGAAGGCAAAGAGTGGTTGTAGAGGGGTCATATTCTGCATGGAGTTCGGTGACCAGTGGTGTGCCTCAGGGATCTGTTCTGGGACCCCAGCTCTTCATGATTTTGATAAATGACCTGGATGAGGAAGTGGAGGGATGGGTTAGTAAATTTGCTGATGACACAAAAGTTGGGTGTGTTGTGGATAGTGTGGAGGGCTGTCAGAGGTTACAGTGGGACATTGATAGGATGCAAAACTGGGCTGAGAAGTGGCAGATGGAGTTCAACCCAGATAAGTGTGAGGTGGTTCATTTTGGTAGGTCAAATATGATGGCAGAATATAGTATTAATGGTAAGACTCTTGGCAGTGTGGAGGATCAGAGGTTTGATCCTTGGGGTCTGAGTCTACAGGACGCTCAAAGCAGCTGCTCAGGTTGACTCTGTGGTTGAGAAGGCATACGGTGTATTGGCTTTCATCAACTGTGGGACTGCGTTTAAGAGCCGGGAGGAAATGTTGCAGCTATATAGGACCCTGGTCAGTCCCCACTTGGAGTACTGTAACGTGAAAAGAAGTGGTTCCAACACCAATCCCTGTGGAGCACCACTAATTACCAGCAGCCAACCAGAAAAGGTCACATTTATTCCCACTCTTTGCCTCCTGCCAGTCAGTCAGTCTTCTATCCATGATAGTATCTTTCCTGTAATACCACGGGCTCTTACCTTACTAAGCAGCCTCATGTGTAGCACCTTGTCAAAGGCCTTCTGGAAATCCAAGTAAACAACACTCACTGACTCTCCTTTGTCTATCCTGCTTTTTATTTCCTCAGAATTCTAACAGATTTGTCAGCCAAGATTTCCCCTTAAGGAAATGATTCTGATTTCAGCATATTTTATCCTGTGCCTCCAAGTACACTAAAACCTTGCCCTTAATAATGGACTCCAACACCTTCCCAACCACTGAGCTCAGGCTAACTGGCCTATAATTGCCTGTTTTGACCTTCCCCCACTCTCTTAAAATGTGGAGTGACATTTGCAAATTTTCCAGTCTTCTGGAACCATTCCAGAATCTAGTTATTCTTGAAAGATCATTACTAATGCCTCCACAACTTCTTCAGTCTCCTCTTTCATGTGTAGTTGAAAGAGGGTACACTGGGGTGTTGGCCATCTGATCCAGGTGACTTATCTGCCTTCAGACCTTTCAGCTTCCCAAGAACCTCCTCCTTAGTTATAGCACTCACTCCCACCCCCTAACACTCCCATATCTCTGGCATACTGATGGTGTCTTCCACAGTAAAGACTGATGCAAACCTTTTACTGAATTCATCTGCCATTTCTTCATATCCCATTACTACCTCTTGACATGTACAGTCAGTTAGGAATGGAATACTAATTTGGGAGTGGGATATCAAGCAAACTATGAATGAGGATAATATTTGTGAATTCAATGTATTGCGTACCGAGATCCTGAGAAGATTGATAAATATATGGATTTATAGGGGAGCCTACAGACTCCACAACTCATATTCTCAGTTTTTATTTATTT
Organism: Hemitrygon akajei; assembly: GCF_048418815.1. Taxonomy (NCBI): domain Eukaryota; kingdom Metazoa; phylum Chordata; class Chondrichthyes; order Myliobatiformes; family Dasyatidae; genus Hemitrygon; species Hemitrygon akajei. Next base: position 109,923,251 of record NC_133130.1, read on the forward strand.
ATCTATCTATTTCTCCATGTATTTATTTTGCACAATTTGTTTTCTTTTGGTTGTTTGTCAGTCTTTGCTTATGCACAGTTTTTTTATAAATTCTATTATATTGCTTTATTTTCCTGTAAATACCTGCAAGAAAATGAATCTCAAGGTAGTGTATGGTGACCAGATACATACATAATTTGAGAATGACTTTACTTTGACTTTCAACTGGATACATGGAAGAAGTGGATGGGTGAGTGAGGTGGGCAGGCGATCGGACTCAAAACGTTAGAAGAGGTCAGTGCGTTGCATGGAACAGTCACTTGCATGGAACGCAAGAACAGTCTGAAAGCACTGCAATACAAAACAGAGACCGTGAGAATTCACAGAAATTGTGACTACAAATATTATGAATTGGAAACTCATTCGTAAGGCCAGTGATGTTGTGGGGGTGGAACTGGACTCTCTGACAGTGGTGTCTGAAAAGAGGATGCTGTCCAAGTTGCATGCCATCTTGGACAATGTCCCCCATCCACTCCATAATGTACTGGTCAGGCACAGAAGTACATTCAGCCAGAGACTCATTCCACCGAGATGTAACACTGAGCGTCATAGGAAGTCATTCCTGCCTGTGGCCATCAAACTTTACAACTCCTCCCTCGGAGTGTCAGACACCCTGAGCCAATAGGCTGGTCCTGGACTTATTTCCACTTGGCATGATTTACTTATTATCATTTAATTATTTTTGGTTTTATTTTGCTATATTTCTACTGTATTCTTGGTTGGTGCAACTGTAATGAAACCCAATTTCCCTCGGGATCAATAAAGTATGTCTGTCTGTATAAGGTCACTTTGATAACAAAATGAAATCAGAGCAAAGTAAGCTGCAGTTTCAGTGACTTTTCCTTCAGTTACTTGCTGCTTTAACTTTCTACCATGTAAGCATTTTCTAACATCAGTAGTTGGTTGGCATCCATCTGTCTCAAAGAACAATGGGTGATGGTGATCATCATCACAAGCCTGGGTGGAAGGAATGGAGATCCTGAGATGGCCAATCATGAAGATCCCCCTCTCGGCCTCACCGGTGTAGTCCAAAGGAGAGCTTATGAAGCGATACGTTTGGCACAGGCTTGGCTGCAGGAGCTGCCGGAAGAACGTTTAAAGATGTCCAACCGCTTTAGGGGCTCCACTCTGGGTTTACTCCCGTGGCCTTCGTCTCTCCCGAGGCTGCCCAGTGGGGTTATTTACCCACAGCTGGGGATCTGCTTCATGAGTACCAGGGTGTGTCCACACACCGGTGGGCCTGCGTGCTACGTGTGCAGGGGCCAGACCTCCTCCCCGTCCTCTGTAGTTCAGCCTGAGTCCGAGAGGAGTTCAGTTTCCGTGTGTCACCAGCGAGGAGGCACTACACGAGGCTTGTTGTCGGAGAGGCTGTGTACTGGCCTTGTGTAGGGAGAGACTTGCACACTCAGCTCTCCTTTTCACAAGACTGCTAGCTGGCGGTGGAAGCTGAAAGTGAGAGCGACAAGCACGACCCACTGCGTTACCATCCGCCAGACACATCGCAGCAACCATTTTGACATCAGTTAAATACCAAAGAAAAATTCACTAGACTGATGCTAATAGATCAGGATATTGGTCAATAAAAAAAAACCTTTTCAAAGCCTGTGTTCAGTTCATTAAAAAAAATCTGAAGGACGATAAAAGCAGTGAAAGAAACATAACGATTTCATTTTCTTCATTCTGATAAAGACGTTATGTTTTTCCGCTGTACAGAAGTTATAAAGCAAGGATATCACATGACTGCTTTGGAAAGAAACGTCCTTGGAGTGAGAGGATCAGACTAATCACTAACCAGGATCTTCATTTCAATATTAACTACGATAAATTAATGGCTCCTGTAAGCTTTGGATAAGATGCCTGCTGACAGGAATATGTACAGTGAAACTTTCATTAAAGTGAAAGCTTTATCACTAAACTTTAAGGCCTGGTGTCATATTAATTTAGAATGAAATATGTGATTTTTCATAACAATAACCAACATTCGACGTTACCATTCCCTCGAAACTAAGCACTCAGGTCCTAGGCCCAGGCCTTGATCCCTCCTTGGATCCTCAGTTTTCTCACTTGCAGTCAGTTTGGACCGACAACAACATCTCCTCAATCACCACCACCAGCACAGGTGTACCGCAAGGCTGTGTGCTTACCCTCCTGTTCTACTCACTTTATCCTTACGACTGTGGGGTTAAACACAGATCCGTTGCCATATCTGTTCCCTAATGTCACCACTGCTGTTAGCCGAATCAAAGGTGGTGATGAATCAGCATATCGAGGGGGGGGGGAACAATGGAAAATCTGGATGAGCGGTGCCACAACAACAACCTCTCACTCAACGTCAGCAAAACCAGGAAAAAGGAAGTAGAGCCCCCTTTAGTCCACTAAAGGGGATCGGAGGTGGAGAGGGTCAGTCACTTTAAATTCCTTGACCTTATTAAATCAGAGGATCTTTTCTGGGACTAGCACATAAGTGCCGTTACAAAGCAGGCATGGCAACACCTCTACTTTCTTAGAAGTTTGCACAGATTTGCCATGTCAGCTAATATCTTGACTAACTTCTGTAGAGGCACAGCGGAGAGTACCCCGACGGGATGCATCGCGGCCTGCTATGGACGGAAACTCCAATGTCTGAGAACAAGAACGGCTATTAAAAGTGATGGGCACAGCCCAGCCCGTCACAGGGAAAAACCTCCCCACCATTGAGCGCACCTACAAGGAGCACTACCCCAAGGAAGCACCATCCACCATCGATGACATGCTCTTTTCTCACTTCTGCCATTGGGAAGAAGGTACAGGAGCCTTAGGCCCCTCACCACCAGGTTCAGGAATAGTTATTATCCTTCAACTGTCAGGCTCCTGAACCGGCACGGATAATTTCACTCACCTCAACTCTGCCTCATTTGCAAGGTCTCTACATCTCATGTTTTTGGTATTATTTATTTACTTTCAGTAGTTATTGTATGTTTTGAAAATTTACCCAGTTTGCCTTTTTTTGCACTTTGGTTGTTTGTCAGTCTTTCTGTGTAGTTTTTCATGGATTCTATTGCACTCTGTTATATCGTTAATGTCTGCCAGAAAATAAATCGCAAGGTAGCCTGAAGTGATACACACTTGCTTTGAACTTTGAGCTACGTATCCTCATTTTCCCAATACAATTTTGTCCTTTGTCTCAGGCAGGGTCTTCATGTGAGATTTAACCTTCAGTGGAGGGGCCCCACAACATTAAATCACGGAGTTGTATCAGTGTGTGTGTTACTGTACAGCTCTCCCTTATTATTTGCCTGCTCAAATATTCACAACACTGAGACAAATCAAGTTTATTGTCATTTCAACCATAAACTGCTGGTACAGTACACAGTAAAAACGAAACAATGTTCCTCCAGGACCCTGGTGCTACATGAAACAACACAAAACTACACTGGACTATGTGAGACAGCACGAGGCTACACTAGACTATGTAAAACAACATAAAAACTGCACTAGACTACAGACCTGCACAGGACTACATAAAGTGCACAAAACAGTTCAGGGCAATACAATAATTAATAAACAAGACAACAGGCACAGTAGAGAACAAATTACAATATAAGAATGTACATGTCTGTCTAGACTCTGAGTACCGAGGAGTCTCCACGAGGAAATCTACAGGTGCTGGAAATTCAAACAACACACACAAAATGCTGGTGGAACACAGCAGGCCAGGCAGCATCTATAGGGAGAAGCACTGTCGACGTTTCAGGCCGAGACCCTTCGTCAGGACTAATGAAGGGTCTCAGCCCGAAATGTCGACAGTGCTTCTCCCTATAGATGCTGCCTGGCCTGCTGTGTTCCACCAGCATTTTGTGTGTGTTATTGAGGAGTCTGATGGCTCGGGGGAAGAAACTGTTACACAGTCTGGTCGTGAGAGCCAGAATGCTTCAGTGTCTTTTGCCAGATGGCAGGAGGGAGAAGAGATTGTGTGAGGGGTGTGTGGGGTCCTTCATAATGCTGTTGGCTTTGCGGATGCAGCGTGTAGTGTAAATGTCTGTAATGGCAGGAACAGAGACCCCGATGATCTTCTCAGCTGACCTCACTATCCGCTGCAGGGTCTTGCGATCCGAGACGGTGTAATTCCCAAACCAGGCAGTGATGCAGCTGCTCAGGATGCTCTCAATACAACCCCTGTAGAACGTGGTGAGGGTGGGGTGTGGGAGATGGACTTCCCTCAGCCTTCGCAGGAAGTAGAGACACTGCTGGGCTTTCTTGGCTATGGAGCTGGTGTTGAGGGACCAGGTGAGATTCTCCGCCAGGTGAACACTATTGGAGTATAAAAGTATAAATTTTGCTGTGTAACCAAAACTATGTAGTCAGTTTTGAAACTTGCTATTTGCTATGCATGTACCCAATTTAGTAGGAGAATGAAATCCTAAGAATGTAGAAGACAATGGTGTGTTAATGAGAGGTAGCTAAGAGATGTAGATTAGAACATGATTAAGTCAATGGGTAGAAACAATGGTGGCAAGATGTACGTGTGGTACGTGTGATACGCAACTATAGACCGATTACATATGCTAATGCAACTGGACCAGGAGATTGCTATAAAAAATGCGGTGTCCGAGGATCGGTGGGCAATCAGCGACTAGCTCAATGACTGCCTCAGCTTTGATTTGCAAATTAAAGTTTAACCCTTCTTGAAGAATCTTCTGCGTCTCCTGGTCATTTGTGGGGCACGAGAAACCACAACAACACCAAGAAATTTGGCGCTCGTAGCGACCTCTACTGAGGAGCCGTCGATGTTCAGCGGAGAGTGGTTGCTGTAGGTGGGTTTTCATTTGGTGTCTCACAATTCACACAGGAGCGAGATCAGACCTCGTGAGAGAGAGAGAGTTGTTCAAAACTGCATCAAAAAAAATTGTCTCCCTAGGCCTGGGTGAGTTACATATCACAATGATAGGTGGAGATAAATTCGCACTTGCAGCGAGTCCAACCATGCCTAGATCAGAGGAGGACGAAGACTGGATACTGAAACCTCTGGCACCTTGAATACGATGACAATACTTGAAATTTTGCACTTTCAGACTGCACTGATCTACAAAGTCCTTGGCATCACAATGAAATGCCACTGGCTCAGAAAGTTAGCAAAAGGTAACAAGGAAAGTGGGAATTCAATACAACTTGTTAAATCAGCCCAGCTAAGGTTCCTCAACTGGCCGTTTAGAACATGGAACATAGGACAGTGCAGCACAGTATGTGCTCTTCAGCTCTCGATTTTGTGCCAACCGTTTAACCTCCTCTAACCTTTCCTTCCTACATAGCTCTCCATTTTTCTATCATCCATGTGTCTGTCTAAGAGTCTCTTAAATGTCCTAATGTATCTGCCTCCACCGCACGCCCACCCGCTACCCTCTGACATTTCTCTGTACTTTCCTCCAATCACCTTTACATCTTTGCCCCCTTGTATTAGTCATTTCCACCCTGGGAAAAGTCTCTGGCTGTCCACTCTATTGTGCCTTCTATCATCTTGTAAACCTCAATCAACTCACATCTCATCCTCATTTGCTCCGAAGAGAAAACTCTGGATCGCTCCACTTGTCCTCGTAAGATTTGCTCTCCATTTCAGGCAGCATCCTGGTAAATCTCTTCTGCTCCTTCTCTAAAGCTTCCACGGTGTCCTGTCTCCCAGCTGCTAGCTAGAAGTTAGCCGGCTGCTTAAAACAGTTTTCTGGGAAGCCTATCTCTGCCCTTGATGGATTGCGCCACTGAGGGCCAATAAGAACAGACTCTCACCTACTCCTTTAAGAGAATGAGAAAATATATCATGAACTTTCTAATGCTTAATTAAATATTTTGCATTATTTTCCTGTTTTGCCTAATTTTGATTGCTGGCTGAGGAATATGGAGATGTTACAGGAATTGTTGGCAGTGCACGGGACAACATTGCATCGATGGCGTTGGGAGAATGTGAGAAGTTATTACTACAGCATGTGCTTTCAGCACGATGTTTCCAGCGGTGCAACCTGAGTCAGACCCTACACTTTTAAGGACATATTTGACAGCAATGTGGAAAGATGTCCTTGCACTATTTCATCACATCCCTCCTGCTTCTCCCATCACAAACAGTGTGAAGAGGATCTAAGCTCTTCCACAACTCCATACCTCAGAGAGCACAATCTTCTGCAGAAGGCAGTACACCACCAATGTTCTGGAGATTCTGTCCGGTGCATAATGAAGACTGCTTCTGGGCCTGTCCTGGCACTTTGAGAGCTTCTTCATGATGCTTGTTCATTCATACATCTGATCTCTCCTGACATTCAATGAATCATTAGGATTGCAACAGCAAATGTTGAAGTGGATGGTCTTTGCTTTCTGCCATTTTTGCAGTCTGCTTCCAGCTCTGAAGTGGATGAACTTATCAAGGTACACTCCTTCATCAGATTCTCATACATGTGCCCAGATTGTCATGCATATGCCCAGACTGTCATGAATGTGCCCAGGCTGTCATGAATGTGCCCAGGCTGTCATTCCCTGCATGCGTGGAAAGCTAGCCAGGGTCTCAAAATACTCATTTGACTTTGTGCCTAGTTGATAGAAAAGATTTAGCAAGTCAGGAGATGGATCACTTACAGACTCTGATTTGTTCTCAAAGTCACAAAATTTATGTCACTGATTGAACGAAGTTTCTGGTCTGGATTACTCCTCAGAATAGGCTCTTGAAGCAGAGGGAATAACTTCACTCACCCCGTAACTGAACTGTTCCCACTTTTGGAGTCACTTTTGAGGATCTCATGTCCTTGATATCGATTGCTTATTTATTTATTATTATATTTTTGGTTTGCATTTACACACTTCGTTCTCTTTTGTTTATTTATTTTTTGAGATGTAGCACAGATGATCACTGTCTAGCCACTGGAATCACAGAAAATTGAAAGATGAACAGCTCATATGAGTGTGTGAGTGTCAGTTGAAAAAGAGGATCCCAATGCGATGCCACCTTCCAGCCATTTGATTGGTGTATATAGGCCGTGTAATTAAACATCCAGGCATATTGTTGTGTGAGGGAGGTTTTTGTCCCCAACACCCTCTGGGTGGAATTTTATTCTCTCGCTTTCCATCCAATCTTTCCAGCAGCCCACTTCCGGTCAAGATGGCGCCAGCGTCCAACGCTCCCTCGGCCAACATCTTCAGGATAGTGAACCAAAATATCTTTTTTTTGCTTCTTTTACGTCTGCTTTTCACTTGAAGTGTGCCCCTGGGACTGTTAGAGCCTGCGATTTACAGTTTGGAGATTGCTTGAGTGACTCAGCACTTTGCCGTCGATTCCGGGAAGCGAGCGCGTACTCAGGTGGCCTCAACATGAAGAAACTTGAGATGGGACATGAGCCGATTTTGGATTCCATTTCGCCATTTAAAGCATCCATTATTTGCCAATTAAAGGGTCGAGGAAGATTGAGACATCAAGGCGAATGCAGAAGGCAAGCGAGAGTTTCAGCTCCGTCTGCCTTTTGATTGCCGCTGGAGAAGGAGCTGGCGAGCGGTCGATTGCTGTGGCAGGCGGGTAGGCCTCTCTGCCTCGGGCGGCGCCCCTCTCTTTCGAACAGTGTTGCCGATATCCTGAGATGGTATTGTGGTTTTGCACTTGTGAATTGGACTATTGCATACATGGGCTGCGGATTTTCTTCAAGCATATGGTTTTTATATTCTGCTTTTTCTTTATCTCCCATTCCGTTGCCATTTTGTTGTGTGAGGGAGGGGGTTAGCTTTTTGTGCAGAGGAGGGGTTGATTTTTGGGAGGGGGGGGTCGATGTACCTGGTCCATTTTGCGCACAGGGAAGGGGGTTTTGCAGGGTTGATGATCGGAACGCCGTTCTTTTCCGTACGGGAGGTGGGTGTGTTGGTGTTTCTCTGTGAATGACTTTCACATGCTTTGTTTCGTGGCTCTCCAGAGTTGTATAGGGATACATGCTTAGGTAATAAACTCTGAAATAAGTTCCCCTGGTTTTTTGACCCCTCATTTAATGAAAGTAATAACCATAAGAGATTCTGCAGATTCTGAAAATCCAGAGCAACGCTGGAGGAACTCAGCAGGTCAGGCAGCATCTATGGAAATGGAATAAAGAGTCAATGTTTTGGGCTGAGACCCTTCATCAGGACTCTCAGCCCGAAACGTTGACTCCTTACTCCTTTCCATAGATGCTGCCTGACCTGCCGAGTTCCTCCAGTGCTTTGGTTTAAAAACATTACCTTTACTGAATATACAAATTTGTTAATTTTGTTTTATAATCATCCTGAAATAAACTTACCCTTCCTTCACAGACACAAGAGGTACTGCAGATGCTGGAAATATAGAGCAGCACACACAATGTGCTGGAGGAACTCTGCAGGCCAGGCAGCACCTCTGGAAAAGAGTAAACAGTGGACATTTTGGGTTGAGACCCTTCGTCAGGACTAGAACGGAAAGAGGAAGAAGTTAGAATAAGGTGGAGGAAAGGAAGGAAGAAGTACAAGATGGCAGGTGATAGGTGGAACTGGGAGAAGGGGAGGAGTGGAAGTAAAGAGCTGGGAAATTGATTGGTGGAAGAGATAAAGGGCAGGAGAAGGGGGTGTCCAACTGATGGCATGAAGATCGATCTCTTGAACTTCTGGTAATTGCCCCCTCTCCTCTCCACCATACCCCGTTCCTGTTTCTCTTCTTTACCTGCCCCCCCCCACCTTCTTATGCTGACTTCTTCCCCCTTCTTTTCCAGTCCTGATGAAGGGTCTTGGCCCAAAGCGTCAACTGTTTATAACTATCAATAGATGCTGCCTGACCCGCTGAGCCCCTCCAGCACATCACCCTTCCGTAACGCTGCAAGATCCAATGACATCATCATTACGCGCCGTGTCATATGACATGGGCAATCATGGTCTTCCATCTGAGTAGTTCTAATAGCTCGTCAAAACTTTTGCCTGTCCATCTCTTGACGTAACTCACAAACGGCATGCACTGTCAACCGTGACTTTTTGTCTCATCACTGCAAGATGTTCGATTTCTCTTTCCTCAGTACATGTCCCAGAAGTTACAGCTGCCATTTCCTGATTCCAATAACATATAAGGATCTGATTACTAGTTTTACTGAAGTCTGTTACTAAACTGACTGGCCTCTGATTTATGAGAGAGTTGGTTATATAAGTGACCCAGATTCTTGTTCTGTGATAAATCATTCTGAATTTAGTGAATTAAGTTGCTTCCTTTGGGAACTAGAAACGGGGATATCAGGCTTTGCCTTTGGAAATGTTATAGACGGGATCTTGCTCCCAGCTGCTGCATAGTAATACTTTTTGTAAAAGCTGTGCATTATTTCTTTGGCCTTGTAGACTTCACGGGCAAGTGACACTGACCTAATTTAAAAATAGAACTCTACCATCTTTTTAGTAGATAAGGGCATTTGTTGATTCACGTAAACATGGGAGGGAAATAGGAAACTTGAAGACTTGTTTGTAAAAAAAATCAGAAACCATTTTAATTATAGATCCTTATCAATGTGGCTCAGGCACAGGATGATATGACCACTGGCTCAATTTTTAAGGTGTACTTTAAGGCAGTCTTTTTTATTGCTTTTTTGTATTGCAAAACATATGTAAAGTTTATCTTTTTCATATGGCCTGCCTGGTGCCATATGCCTGTGACGCTACTGCAGGTAAGTTTTGCCATCACTCCAGAGCATGCATATAGTGTGTATACGACAATAAGCTCAACTTTGATTTTGAAAATTGCCCCTTTAGATACTCTGAAAGTAACTTCGTAAGGGTTTCAAAAGCAGGTTAGATGACAACTATGGAGAGAGTAACAAAGTTAGCCTTTTACTCAGAAACGGGAAAGTTATAAACTCAACCAATTTAAAATAATAGATGCTGGCGGAAGGGAGTTGGGAGACAATTTGTAATAAGGTGGAAGGCAGGAAAGATTAAATCTCAATACTGTTGATAAAGCAAGGGGAAGGTTGATAAAGGACAAATGAAGAAACGTGAGATGAGACCAGAGGAGATGGAAACAGCAACAACAGATGTTGTCCAAAAATAAGACAGGGATAGGTTTGATCTGTGATTGTTGAGCAGAGTATTGAACAAAGCTGTGAAGTGGAGAGACGATCAACAATATATTGTTCCGTAAGAAAGGGAGACACAGCACAGAGAGTTGAGTGTGAATGGTGTGGGATGTCAAGATGTCAAATTCAATGTCAAATCTGGTTCCGAGAGTTTCCATGGCAGGATATCTGGTTGAGTTTCCAAAATGATTTGGGTTTTAAGATG